>NW_016107594.1:3994941-4033710 GCF_001604975.1 Cebus imitator
GGTGGGAAGGGGTATTGCTGGGAGCCCACTCTGCACGGGCGCCCTAGCCTTTCTCTCTGCAGCAGGTGGTTACTGTGGTGGGAAGGGGTGTTTGCTGGGAGCCCACTCTGCACAGGCGCCCTTACCTTTCTCTCTGCAGCAGGTGTACTGCGGTGGGAAGGGGTGTTTGCTGGGAGCCCACTCTCCACGGGCGCCCTTACCTTTCTTTCCGGAGACTCCATCATCTTCCAGTCATTGAGCCGCAGCCGCTGCAGCTCATCGAACTTCATGCTGACGTCCTCGA
Organism: Cebus imitator; assembly: GCF_001604975.1. Classification (NCBI taxonomy): domain Eukaryota; kingdom Metazoa; phylum Chordata; class Mammalia; order Primates; family Cebidae; genus Cebus; species Cebus imitator. The sequence goes on from NW_016107594.1 coordinate 3,995,225, forward strand.
CAGAGAGCTGCAGCATGTCCCAGTAGCCGGCCAGGTCCTGCGATGTTGGCCTCGGCATGGCGCTGGGGTCCTGGGAACACACACAGGGTGTTCAGATCGGGAGAGTCTCCCACAGGCGCAGGGTGGGGAGGCCTAATCTGCCTTTCACGAGGCAGATTAGGGAGAAGCCTGACTGATTCTGCCCCGAGGCAAATATTTGGGATCGCGTGCCATGCCTTGATGACAGTTTACTTTAGCGCAAGTATTTGCTGATGGCTTAAAAATAGGTAGCACAGCCGCCGTTCATTGTTCCACATTGAAATTGCCGGGAATGGGGCTGATGGGAGATTTTCTAAATGCTTGACAGCTCATAAAAGCAGTAGGACCCTGTGTTTTTGGTCACCTGTGGGTGATTCAGAAGGGACAGGGCTCTGTGAGCCTGCCGTGGTACTGGCGTGGTGGTGGCGGCGGGTAGCCAGCTTGGAGCCTGTTCTAGACCTGTGTGTTCTCTGACAGTTCTTGGCTCTGGTTCTAATGGCAAGGACATCTTAAAATATAACGTGCCAAGGAACAGGATGCTCTCACCAAGTGGCTCCCACCTGTAGAGGCACAGGTGAGGCTCTGGGCTGCAGCCCCGGGAAGCGTGGGGCCCAGAGATGTGCTTGGTTTCTCTGCAGGGTGCCTGATACACAATTTCTACCAGCTGCCTACATCTACGTATTTCTTTTTGAGATAGGGTCTCGCTCTGTCACCCAGGCTGGAGTGCAGGTGTGATCGCGGCTCACTGCAGCTTCGACCTCCTGGGCTCGAGATCCTGCCTGCTCAGCCTCCCAGGTAGCTGGGACCACAGGCATAGGCCACCACACTCAGCTGATTTCTTTAATTTTGTAGCGATGGGGTCTGGCTATCTTGCCCAGGATGACCTCAAACTCCTGGGGTCAAGTGACTCTCTTACCTCAGCCTCCCAGAGTGCTGGGATTACAGGCATGATCCAGCATGCCCAGATTGCTGCCTATGTTGAAATCTGAATAACTTTTCCAGGAGTGGTTCCCTTGATTCGGTGGGGGCTCAACAGTTTCTGGTGGGTGGACATTCAGCTGGATTTGCTCATGGGTTCAGCAGTCACACTCAGCATGACCTGAACTTCTGTTTTGTTCGACATCCACATCAAAACAATCACGGTTCGGCTCCCACCCCCTTCTCTGGCACCCACCTGAGGGCAGCCGCCCCCCGGGAAGAGCAGCAGGGGTGAAAGCTGAACGGACAGCTCTGTGACTGGGGTCCCTGGCTGCCCACCTCTCGGCCGAGTCCGTTCTTCTCTGTGGCCACATGAGGGCAGCCTTGGCTGCTCAAAGCCCAGGCAGGCACTTGAGCTCCCCAGAAACCCAGGGAGGGTGGCCCTGGCCACAGGCGGGAGCCTGAACTCAGCCTCTGTGGGTGCGACAGCCACAGTGCCTGGGAACCAGCCCATGTTCTGCACCGAAGTCAGCCGAGGCCTGCCGGGGCGCAGGGCAGGGTGGGAAGCTGCTCAGATGCTGCGGGGGTGCTGCCTGCCTGGCTTCCAGAAGTCTCTGTCAACCTAAGAACATCCCCTCTTTCTGTAGGGCTGGGCATGGCTGTTCCTGATGGCATGGGGGATGCGGAGTGGCTTCTCCGGTGCCCACCGCTGGGTGGTCCCAGTCACATGTCCACATGGCCAGCTGCTGTGGCGGAGGCTGCCCCGGCCTGAGAGCAGGAATTGCCTTCTCATGCCCCTCTCCTTGGCCAGCCACACTCCCTTCTTTTGGGCTCATGCAGACCACACGCTGGGCTGGACGGGCACAGCCTGGCAGGGTCAAGATTTAGTTTTGTGTTTTCTGTTCCTTTTGGTGGGGGAGGCGGTTGCATCTGTACCCACTGAGCATTCAGAGACGATAAGGTGTTTATTAAAAAAAAGTCAATGGTTTATAATACGATAAAGCCAATGGCAGGGCCTTGTTCCTTGTTAAATGGCCGTCTTAAATTCATCCAGCTCTGTGGCTCTGGCATCCAGCGTCCATTGTGTCCTGTGTTGTGGCCTGGGGCAGCTCTATGTGTACTGGTGGGTTCTCGGGCGCACAGTCCCCTGGGGTCGGATGAACTAAAATTCAGAGGCAGGCTCAGTGGGTCCAAATGAGACTGAGGATGTCAAACTGCTGGTCTCACAAGCACAGCAATCAGGCCGCACGCTTTGAGGGAATGATGTTCTCAGCATTTTTTTTAAGGCGGAGTCTCGCTCTGTCACCCAGCCTGGAGTGCAGTGGTGCAGTCTTGGCTACCGCAGCCTCCGCCTCCTGGGTTCGAGCAATTCTCCTGCCTCAGCCTCCTGAGTAGCTGGGACTACAGGTGCATGCCACCACGCTGGGCTATCTTTCCAGTATTACATGCCTTCTGTTTGCGTCACAAGCCACCTGCGCATCCTGATCCCGAGAGAGTCTGCTCCCTGTGGTCCATCCTCAATCTCAGGGTGGGGTTCTGACATTTTCTAGGGTCACTCTTTGACTTAAAGATTAGTTCCTTACTGACAGCCTCCAGCAGGCAGCGCTGCTGCACGGAGCTGTGGACGATTCAGTTCAGCTTTGTGGAGCAAAGCATCTGTTAACGCGTTCAGCGCTCCCCTGCGCCAGGCCTGTCGCTGGCACCACCCCCTCCCCACACCACTCCTTCCCGGCAAACATTTCAGAGATTTTTTTTTTTACTACTCCTGAGTAGAAGTTGAAAGAAAATGATGTAGCCAAGCCCATGATTTCAAAACTCAAAAGGCATAACAATATTAGGATGAATAATTTTAAGCCCATTATTAGCGATTTCTGGCAGAGCAGAAAGGAACACTTAGGCCTGAATGTGCACGTTGGGCTGTGTGTGGGGAGCTCTGAACGAGACTTTCCTAAAGACAGTGCCTGGCTAGGCTCACCCGAGTCATTATATTACACAGAGTTTGTCAGTGGCCAGAATCAATTCCTGTGAAGGGAATAAGCACATAGATCCTACGGAGAAGGCAAGAACGTTCACAGGTAACATGATAGCTCAGTGTTTCTCTCAAGGTACTCAAAACCTTTCTGTTTCCCCCTTTTAAATGATGACTATGACTTTGTCAGAGTGACTTGTTGATGACTCTTTAAATTCCTGGTGAATGTCAATGGGGGTGATTGGAAGGTGTTAGAGAACGCATACTTTTGAATGATCCTAATGAAAAGAGGTGAGATGCAACTCTGGCTTGCTTGTATGTCCTTTGATGTGGAAGAACATTCTTATGTCTCTTTGCACATGAAAAAGCCAAAGAAAACAAAACTCCTGGCAGCATTGCTACCAACCAGAGGCCTCGTGGAGACCTATTTGCATTTTACTGAAAATGTCTGGTCTGAAAAAAAATCAACGTATGTATTGTAAAACAACCTATTCAGTAGCATAACTATCACTTAGCTATTTCTCAAAGTAGAGTGAATACCTTAGTCAGGAAAGTATATTTACATGTATGTGTGTACGCAAATGTATATCTAAAATATATTAACATGTATATGTACACTTACACATATAGTATATATAAAATATATTTGTACATATGTGTAGGTGAATATATAACAAAAATATATTAATATGTAAACTTACATATATTTTATACATGCTATATATTTGCCTACACATGTACTACATATATTTTATATATACTATACATTTGTATATATAAAATAGTTAACATGTTATATGTTATATGTTAGTGTGTATAAGTAAACTTTCATATACATGTTAATGTTTATGTATAAATACATCTATACATGTTTATGTAGATGTATATATAAACATAGATGCATATGATTCTAATATAATATATATGAGACGGATACATGAGCTTTTCTGCTCGGCCAGAAATAGCAAATATACATTTATATATTAACATGCATATATATTTATAAGGATATATACATGTATATTAGCATGTATGTAAGTATATGTAAATATAAATGCGTCTGTGGGTTTTCTTTCTCTTTGCTTGTCAGGAATAACCAAGTTTAATGCCAGCTATATTAATGCATCTGGTTCCTGGTATATTTGTTTCACTATCATCTATAAAATACAAAGGCTAATATTATCTGCAAATCTCTTCTTCATTGTAGTTATGTGTTTTTCCAGCCACCTCAGATCATTTTCTTCATTTGTGACATGAGGCATATAGAAATTTCCATGGTTTCTCCTCTTCTAAGATGCTCTGGTGGGACATCCAGTTGCAAAGACACAGCCTCTTCCCACGCTGCTGTGGCCCCGTCTTCCTGCCCCCTGCTCCCCTGGCAGCCTCCCTGCCTCAGTGCCATGTTTCAACCAGGGCCATGCCGTCTCTGTCCCCAGTGTGGGAAGTATCTTCTATGATAAATGGGTGTGATACTCTGCATACGATAGGAACTCTTTGACAAGGAAAGAACAGCGAGGGCCTGTGGAACGATGCCCATTAGCTTGGTTACAGGGAACAGGGGTTGTCTGAAGATTCACTTACCATATTCTGTTGGCAAAGCCAATAGAACTGCTGGAATTTCTGGGACATGAGAAGCTGGGCACTCCCAACAGCACTCCTGATTTTACCAAGAACTGTTGGAAAAAAAAAACAAAACAGCTTCAAAACTGGGTCAATCAAACAAAAGCAGAAACACCACATGGAGGGAGCAGGTTCCACTGGATGAGAACTCTGGCTTCGTCGTGCAGAGCGATCACTGCGGGGTTGTTCCTCAGTCGGCTGCATCCCCAACTCATGAAGGAAATGCAAAGACGACTGAATGTCATGGTGAGGACACTCTCCTTGGGTATGGGGAGAAACTTGGTTTAGGAAGGCGGCCTACACTTCAGGGAGTTTTCCTTGTTTTGGCATCGAGATGATTTCAGTGCCACTGTTCAGATGAGCTGGAAGACACAAGACCACGAGTGAGTGACAGCGACATCAGATTCCTCCTATTTTTTATGGACTCTAATGTGCCAGTGAACCCTGTTAGAAAAAAACGCATCCATATGTGTTCTCTCATTGGATTCAGTTAAGTAATTTTTAGTGAACTGTGGGCAGCTATGTCCTGGCAGTGCTATTATGTAGGAAGAGGCCGCATGGACACAGGCCACATAGGAAGATGGTGGCAGCTAGGAAGACACGGCTCCCCTCCTGGAGATGGCGAGAGGGTCACGAGTTCCCGAATATGCTTACACCTACTAAACTCACCAATGCATGTACCTAGTGTATGTGTAATGCTAACCCTACACTTCTGAGTGTGCCACAGCTTAGTGAGGCAGGAAGGATTAATCTACAAAGGTTCCTAATTGCGATGACTTTATTTGGTTAAATAGTAAAAATATTAAAAAGTAAAGAATAAACTGTGTGTATATGTGTGTTTATTTTTATTTTTTGAGATGGAGTCTCGCTCTGTCATCCAGGCTGCAGTGCAGTGGTGTGATCTTGGCTCATGGCAGCCTCCGCCTCCTGAGTTCAAGTGATTCTCTTGCCTCAGCCTCCCGAGTAGCTGGGATTACAGATGCCCACCACCATGCCCAGATCATTTTTGTATTTTTAGTAGAGATGGGGTTTCACCGTGTTGGCCAGGCTGGTCTAGAACTCCTGACCTCAGGTGATCTGCCTGCCTCAGCCTCCCAAAGTGCTGGGGTTACAGGCGCAAGCCACCACACCCGGCTTGTGTGTATTTGTGTGTTTTCGAGACAGGCTCTTGCTCTGTCACCCAGGCTGGAGTGCAGTGGCATGATTCTATACCCTCCAATTCCTGAGCTCAAGCCATCCTCCCATGTGGCCGCCGGAAAGCGCTGGGATCAGTTGTCAACTACCATGACTGGCCGCAGTATAGTTCTATCAAGGGAGAAATTTAACAACTTTAAGAAAGATAGGGGCATTTTAAAAATTGCATTTAGACTAGTCAAATAAAATACTCTGTTCAAGGGGTGTAGGGAAAACCCCACACCTCCTGTCTCCAAGCCTTCGAGCTGTCTGGCTTTTCGCCTTCCCCTGTGGGCACACCCACTCCTGAGTCTGCAGTGAGCATGGCCACTGCTTTGTAAATGATAGCTTTGGTAGATCCTAGGGATCCTCGAAAGCACACAGGAATCCCCTGGAACCCATGTCTTACCGCTACACCCTGGGCCCACTGATTTCTGCTAGATTTTATTTGCTGGAGCAACAATTCAACATGATTCCATAGAGTGTGCCCAGTACCAGTATGTGGCTTTTCTGTGCCTGGGTCAGCACTTGGGGCTGGGGCTGCCCACCAGGCGGGAGGCAGATGATCTAAGCATCTCATCGCTTCTCCATTTACACCACGTCTCCCCATTGTTAGTTTTCAGCGTGTGTGCTCCCAGGTGGGCACGTCTTTCCTGGAGCTCACTCACGGGGCATCTGCTGCTGCTTCTGGCCAAACTGATGATTTCACCTGCTCTTTTTGTTCTCCCTGGGGATTCTCTGCAGAGCACAAATCACTAACCTACACGACACACCCTAAAACTCAAAGTGCTGCTGGCATAACTGGTCCAGCCTTTTGCCTGCTTTCGCTGGAAGGAAGCCATGTGAAGCCAACTCACCAGGGCTGGTGGAAAATGGCATAGGAAAAGGGGCATTTATCCTGGGATTCGCCCCCTCAAAGGCAGAGGCAAAAGATCCATCCCCACTTACACCTGCAGCTTTATGTTCTTCACAAGGGAATACTGATGTCCTGGAGGTTTTGCCCAGAGACGTGCAGGTGCCTGGAGCTCAAGGGACCTTGCAGACCCACCTGTGACTTGCCTGGGGATCTCGTGCCAGGCCTGGCCTGACTCACTAGGTCTGGGTGGGGCCAGAGAGTTCCTTTCTTTTGAGTGTTCAGGAGATGCCCCTGCTGGCTCCCAGGGCACACCTGACTATGGAAGCCTACAGAGCATTTCCAGACGTTGAAACCCAGGTCCAGGGATGTAAACTCAATCCCCATAGGTTCTTCCACAATGGCTCTTTCTCCAAACATTCCTTAAGAGTCAGTCCGAGAGCCAGTTACTTGTGAGATTCATTCCACACGATCCAGAAACCGGCATTACAGACCCTGGCATCCCGCCGCAGAAGCTAGGGCTGCTGCGGTGTCTCCTCCTTAGCCTGACTTCAGGGAAAAGGAACCACAGGTTGTGGCCACAAACGGCCTTACTCTTCATGTAATAAAATGCTCTGAGCCAGTTGAAAATGCTGTTGCAGAGATAACCTGGATTGGAAAGGGCTTATGACATGCTGTGACCTAGAAGCCAGCCACGCAACAGTGTGATGGCCACTCACTTTTTAGAACACGAAGGCCTGGCATTCTGTATCACATGTTCTTCACAGTGATTTTCTCCTGGGTGAGATAGTGGACATAAAAATGCATTTTTCTGCTTTGTCTTATTTTTTTTAAAAACGAAGATAGTTTTGCTCCCGAAAGTTTTATTATGAAATCTTTCACACATGCAGACGACTGGAAAGTGTAGCCCACAGCTCTCTCCCCGTTCTGTGGAGACAGCAGTTACTGTTGTCATGTGGTATCTTTTCCTGAGCCCTTTACCCGCAACTACCCTGGAGAACCAGGGTCACTGTCACCCCCATGAAGGTGGCCGTAATTCCTGAATATGGTCTAATTCTCTGTTGCTTCTAGAGAATGAAAAAGATGAAAAAGCTATAAGTTTTAATAAAAGGAAATAGCTCGGATGACACTTTGGCATTGTCTGTCTCGAAGAGAAGGATGGAGGGTTGTCTCCTGGGCACCTCAACACCAGGGCCTCCTGCCGTTCACAAGTCTGCGGAAAGAAGGTTTGCTCTTCCTTGGATCTGATTTGCCAGCCAGCCTGGGAACGGAGAAGGGAAAGGAGGACTTGAGAAGAAGCTGGGAGCTGCTGGCCACGTGGCACAGGATGGAGCTGGCAGGGCTCTGAGTTGGGGTGAGTCTGGGGGTGTGGGGGGAGAGTGAAGGGGCCCATGCATTCGGTGGAAAAGCAGCTGGAGGTGGTGGGGCTTCAGCGGTTTCTTGCAGGGGTGACAGCGAAAGTGCCTCACTCTTCCTCCACGTGCTGATGCCCCCAGAATGAACGTGTTCTGCAGCCCTGGTCTCATTGATGACGAGGGGAGGAATTGTCTTTGTTTTTGAAATGCTGAATTTTGGCCAGGCACCATGGCTTACACCTGTAATCCCAGCAGTTTGGGAGGCTGAGGCACGTGGATCTCTTGAGGTCAAGAGTTCGAGACCAGCCTGGCCAACATGGTGAAACCTCCCCTCTACTGAAATTACAAAAATTAGCCAGGCATGGTGGTCCACACCTATAATCCCAGCTACTTGGGAGGCTGAGGCAGGAGAATTGCTCGAACCAGGGAGGCAGAGGTTGCAGTGAGCTGAGATTGCGCCATTGAACTCCAACCTGGGTGACATGAGCAAAACTCCAACTCAGAAACAAAAAACAGAAAAAGAAATGTTGAATTTTGATTTCTTTTGTATTCAAAAACCTGCATAATTGATGAAGATGTTTAAAGGGATTATTTTAAGCAAGTTGTTGCTACAGAAATATATAGAAGTGGATGAATAAATGTTTTTTTTTTTTTTAATTTTTTTTTTTTTAACTCTATGGTTCCAAAAACTGTAACTAAAAAGTCAGTTTTTAAAAAAAATTTTGAAGTTTAATCCCCAATTTTCACATTCCTCTTAAAGTGAAATTCAACTGAACTGTTAATACAACATACTTCAATGTATACTCTTTAGCACAACATGAATACATGGGCAATATCTTGGTATCGATTTAATGTAGTGAAGAGTTATTATAAAGGGTATAAATTGAATATTGCTGGGGAGAGATAATGAATGTCAAAGAGTGTAGCTAATGACATGTCTGCTAATGGCAGGAGAATTTTGCTGTTCAGTGAATGAGAATGATTTTATCTGATGCCTATAATGTAAATAGCTTCCTATAATTGCAAAGAAGTTGAAGTGAAAATTCAATTTATTCTCTTCCAGTATACGTCTCTAATTTTGAAATAGTTTAGACACTTTCAAGAGTTGCATTAAGGACTAATTCTCATCAGAATGCAAATTCACAAAGAACCTGCTAGAACCTGTGCTTTTGATGTACATAGAAATTTGATTAACATACTTGGCTCTTTTATTTTTTCTAGAATTCCAATTCTGTCTAAATTTGCTATGAAGTAACATAATGTACAGTTTTCTGGTGCTCTAATATTTGGAGTTTTATAAAATTTGCAAAGTATATGAAATGATCATTTGAGTACCTGTAACCTCTCTGATCCCCTGAGATTCCCTTGTGACTAATTTTGTAGTGGGGTCTGCCAAAGCTACGCCTCCCAGAAATCTCCTTTCAAGATCTCAGCCTCAGTATCTTCATGTTTTTGAGCACACGTTTCTTTTTGTGTTTTTAATGGCTTTGTCACAGTTGTGCATATTCTTGGGGGCACATGTGCTATTTGGACACATGTCTACAATGCGCTATGATCAAATCAGGGTGACTGGGACATGCATCACCTCAAACATTGATCTTTGTGTGTTGGAAACATTACAGTTCTTCTAGCTATTTTGAAATGTGCAATACACTATTTACTTTTTTCTTATGGTACTATTGTATACTGTGACTTCTTTCTTCCATATAACCACATTTTTCATTTTTGTTCCCACTAATATTAATCAACTTCTCTTTCTCCTCTCTCTTGTTCCCTTCCTAGCCTCTGATAACCACCAATCTATTCTCCACTTCCATGAACTCTGCCTTTTTTTCTTCTTTTTGGAGATGGTGCCCAGGCTGGGGTATAGTGGCCTGATCTTGACTCACTGCAATCTCTGCGTCCCAGGTTCAAGTGATTCTCCTGCCTCAGCCCCCTGAGTAGCTGGGATTGGGATTACAGGTGCCTGCCACTGCATCTGGCTAATTTTTATATTTTTAGTAGAGACAGAGTTTCACCATGTTGGCCAAGCTGGTCTCAAACTCCTGACCTCAGGTGGTCTGCCCACCTTGCCCTCCCAAAGTGCTGCAATTGCAGGCGTGAGCTACTGCATCTGGCTGAGCTCTGCTTTTTAAGCTTCCACATGTGACTGAGATTATGCAGTGTTTGTCTTTCTGTGCTTGGCTTATTTCACTTAACATAACCTCTAATTCCATCCATGCTGCTGTAAATTACAAGACTTACTTCTTTTTTATGGCTGAATAATATTCCACTGTGAATATTATTCACACACATTTCTTTCTTACCACATTTCTTTATCCATTTATCTATTGATGGGAACCTAGATTGCTTCCATATTTTGGCTACCATAAATAATGCTGCAATAAACATGTGGGTGCAGAAATCCCTTTGACATATGAATTTCCTTTTGTTTGGGTCTATGCCCAGCAGTAGGCTGGCTGGATCATATGGTATCTCTATTTTTGGTTTTCTGAGGAATCTCCATACTGCTTTCCCTAGTGGCTGTTTACTTCCTATTCCAACCAACAGTGTACGAGCATTCCCCTTCCTCCACGTCTGTGCCAGCATTCATTATTTTTTTATTTATTTGGTTTTTGTGATAATAGCCATTCGGGCTGGGATGAGGTGCCATCTCATCGTGGTTTTGATTTGCACTTTCCTGATGGTTAGTGGTGCTGAATCTTTCATCACATACTTGTTGGCCCCTGCTATGTTGTCTTTTGAGAAAGGCCTGTTCAGGTCCTTTGCCCATTTTTGAATTGGGTTATCTGTTTCTTTGCTGCTGAGTTGTTTGAGCTCCTTGTATATTCTGATTCTTAGTCCCTTGTTGGAGGGGTAGTTTGCAGATGTTTCCTCCTATTCTGTGAGTTGTCTTTTCACTTTGTTGACTGTTGGCTTTTGCTATGCTGACAAGCATCCATGTGTTTTTATGGTCCAATTTCCCTATGGCCATTTAGTTGGGTTGTGTGGTGATATCTTCATAGGTGCTTAGCAAGAGCCTTGGTCAGTGGGTTGAGTCTATCAGTTTGATTTGCATAATGGACACAGTCCATGATCCGCATCTCCCTGGAGGTCTGGAAGCAGTGGATGTTCTAAGCTGTGCAATACACAGACCCCTAAGGCTGGTAGCTGCCAATATGTGCACAGGCATCTGCTGTGCTCAGAACATCATCAGTATTTCTGATTCCTCAATCTTCTCTGTTGGTCTGAGACCACCTGGGCCAACTGTGGACACAGGCACAGTTTCTCTGTGGTCATGTCCTCCTTGTCCCCTGCATGGAGCATGTGTCCTGCTCATTCTCACAGTCATTCTGGTCTCTTTGTCATCTGCTGGCCCCTGTGTGGGTGCCGACTACTGTGATGCCTCTCCTCAGCCACAGACCTCCGAGTCTCAGTATGGAAGATGGCCCGTGAGACCCAGCGCCACACATCTGACTCCAGCTCCTGTGTTACCATGACTTGCAGTCATCTGTCTGTAAAAGGAGGCCTTAGTGAGCCAATCCCTCATGCTCCTCCCAGCATTAGGGTTTGCCTGGTCTGTGGCATCTGACCCGGTGAACATTTAGATTATTTGCTACTTCGGGAGGAATTGTTTAGGGCAAGGAAGTTTCCAATACCGTTTGAAAGATCCCATGTGTATATGTGCTCCTTTGTTGAGTTCTTGATAAGACTTGCATCTCAGTGGACTTACTGAATAAAGTTTTAGCTTGGGAAGGATTCCTTTTGTTTTAGGAAACGTGAATTTTTCATTTTTCATTTATTTACCAATTTGGTTTAACATAATTAATATAAAAATCTTAAAACATCAGTCTAGTAATGATTTACAATGTCTCAAAAATACCTTTATGTGTGTATTCAAAATAGGAGACTTGCATTAACAGGACTTCATGCAAACCAGCATTTCTTTGGGGTCATCATAGTTTTTATTAACCACAGAAGATTGAATGAGTCTAGATTCATTCAATCAGTTCAGTGAACTGTTATGAAATTATATTTTGGGCAAAAATTAATTCATAATGGAAATTTCGCTATTCAGAGATCAGAGTTTTAGTCTCATAAGCCATTTAATTTAATCTTTATTTTAAAATGTGCCGTAACCAGTAACCCTATATCTGCTTCTAAAATTAGGACTGGAAATTAAGGTTATCATCTTACCTTTTAAACATTTAGGGAAATATCTGAACTTAATTGACATTGTGATAGTTTTACGGACAAAGTACACAGCTGAGACACAAAACAGGTGCTTTGACATTTTTGTCCACAAAAAATGAAGGTATCTGGGCAATTTAAGAAAAGAACTTAAGAAAATCACAAAACGTATCACGTGCATCCATTCTTTGTTCTTTGGGTTCTAGGTTTATTGCTATGCAGTTAGATTTTGTGACTAGTAGTGGAGCAAGGAGTCGCAAAATCAGGGTTATTTCAGTGGATGTCTATAGAATAGGAAGTGCATAAGCTACTCCCAGCCTCTGTAGCTGAGGACAAGCAGGTGATTCTTTTGGATTCTAGATATTCTGCATTTACGGCAGTGTGAGCAGGAGGGTGGCTTCCCGTTTCCTAAGGCAGCCCATCTTCCTGCTCTCTTTCTTCCTCTGTGTTCCCATTTGCATGGGATTCTATGCCAGGCGATGTGAGAGGCACTGTCGTTGGATAATAAATGATGTTCAATGTGACCTCTGCATTGAAGGAGCCTAACTCTGCAGTGGCTGCAGAGGACCAGAGCTTTAGGAAAGTTTCATCCTTTGAGAAACACCTGTCCCCCAGGGCATGGGGAATGGCCCAGCCATAGAGGGCTCTGTGAGGTCAGGTAGCCCAGACGGTCCCCGCAGGCAGGGTAAAGGGCACTGCTGATGGAGGTCTTCCTCCAGAGGACAGAGACAAAGGGGCCCCTGCTCCCCAGTCCTCTGCCTCAGTGTGGGCTCTTGAAGCTCCTTTTCTATGACCCTCCACCTGCTTGAGCAAATCCAACTGCACCTCAAAGCCCAGCACAGTGCTGCCTCCCCCAGGAAGCCTTCTCACTCTTCCCAGGTGAAAGCATTGCTGAGACCTCTGTTTTTAAGGTGCTTTATCTGCACTTCTCTTAGACACTAAACGGTTTCCACTTCCTGTAAACAGTTTGCCCTGGTCTTCTCCCGCTGTCAGGTAATCAGAGTCGGGTCCTTACCGCGTCTTACTCATTGCTGCATCACTGTTGCCTATCGGAATGCTGCCTGTTCCAGTGCAAGTAATCAACAAATAACTGTTGAATGCAGACATCACTGTGTGTCCACAAGAGGATCCCAAAGGCTCAGAAAAGGTAAGAAACACAAAACAACCCCACAACAAACCCAACTCAACATGTGCTTGGGGGCATATAATTTGGAGGCAGCAAAAATTCACTTTCCACCTTACCATCCTGAAGAAAAGTAAGTTTTCAGATGCCTAATAATAATAATAATAATAATAATAATAATAATAATAAGGTAAGTGAAATTTAAATACTGTGTATCCTGGTTGGGCATGGTGGTTCATACCTGTAATCCCATCACTTTGCGAGGCTGAGGTGGGCAGATCACTTGAGGCCAGGAGTTCAAGACCATCCTGGCCAACACGGTGAAACCTCATTTCTACTAAAAATACAAAATTAGCCAGGCGTGGTGGCACGTGCCTGTAATCCCAGCTACTTGGGATGCTGAGGCAAAAGAATAACTTGAACGAAGGAGGTGGAGGTTGCAGTGAGCTGAGATTGTGCCTCTGCTCTCCAGCCAGGGCAAAGAAAACAAAAAAAAAAAAACTACTCTATATTCTGAGATTTTGGAAACTTGCTGTTGATTTGGGTCCCTATATGTAATCAAATTCAATTTTGTATATAGTACTTTTAGGACATAACTTATAGAATGTTCTGGAATGCCTCCAGGGACAGAAAATCAGGACCTACTACCACAGGGCCGCAGCACTCATGCCCTTTAATTGTAAGGAGCTTCATTCTTGGTTTGAGAAAGCATTTGCCTCCCTATAGCTCCCGCCACCTATTTTCCAATGGCTAACCTGGGATAACCTTGGGCTCTGTCTGCTGCTGAGGGACTCCCTGTGGACCACACGTGGGTCACAGCTGTGGAGGATCAGAAAGAGATGAAGTGTCAGGGATGGGACACAAGCTGGTCTGAAACAGCAGGAGAAAGGAGGACTTGCGAATCCAGCGCAGAAGCAGGCAGTGGAGGGGAGGCTTCCCGTAAGGGAACATTTTGACCTGACACCTTCAGACCACGGGGTGGAAGGCCACAGCATTCAGCGCCAGATGGCTCTGACTCCCAGTCCTGAGCCATTGCTATTGTTCTGTGATTTGGGGAAAGATATTAATCTCTCATAGCCCCAGTTTGTCTTTAGAGTGCTTACAATACTGCCCACCTGGTCCACTGGGACGAGCATTAATGAGGACTGCCATGCATTTGGCATAGGACCTGACGTCTCATGTATGTTCAGTGAGAACTGCTCTAGATACTCTTTCTTTATTTTTTTGAGACAGGGTCTTGTTCTGGAGTGATGGCGTGATCTTGGCTCACCACAGCCTCGACCTCCAGGGCTCAGGTGATCCTCCCAACTTAGCCTCCTGAGTAGCTGAGACTACAGGCATGTGCCTACCACACCAGGATAATTTAAAATTTTACATTATTATTACTATTGTTTCGTAGAGACAAGTTGCATTGTATTGTCCAGGCTGGTGTAAAACTCCTGGGCTCAAGCAATCCTCCTGCCTCAGCCTCCCAAAGTGCTGAGATTATAGGTGTGAGCCACTGTGCCCAGCTGAGGATTCTGTTTTTTTTTTTTTTAAGATATCTTTTCAAAAATGATAATCCTTGAAAAAACTAAATTGAAAGTACACGCTTACCATGAAAAATGGTGACAGGGGAGGTAGTCTCTGTGTTATAAACACAGCGTTGGCTAATGTCTTGAAGTCCTACGCCTTCCAAAGAAGACCACAACTTTCTGAATGTGTCCTGAATGGGATAAACTCAAATGATAATACAATACAATTTTATAGGCATTTTATGGGCTAAGCCCTGACAAACATGACCTCTTTCTGAATTTTTTCCTCCCCTTCCTCCTCTTCAAAGGTGTTCTTTTGAGGAACCTCATGATGTAGAACAAACACATCTTGATTAAGCGATGCTCACTTCTCACCATCTGCTCTGATCCTGGAAGGAAGGACCCCCAGCCCTAGGCTGCCCTGTCAGCAGACAAAACCAGAGCTGGCAATTTAACTTGAGTTTGGCATCAACTCAGGCAATGTAGGTTTTCTGTTTTGGCTTTGTGCTAAAGATGATAAATCTCTTTTATAATGAAGACAGTTTTGCCAAGTTGAGGCATATACCAACAAGGGCAAGGGTGCTGCAGAAAATGAGTGATTTTTAAATGTCAATATTGTGAACACTCTGTTAAATGTAGCCTAACCATGAGAAATGAAAATGCTATGTGAATGATCGGAGCACGGCTATGCTGACGTGCGCCGCCCCATGGGGACTGCGGGCGCTGCGTGCCAGGCGGAAGGCTTTCCCATGGCAAGCTCTCCTCCCCAACACTCGGCATCCAGCGTCAACTCCTGTAAAGAATACATGCAGTTTGCTGATGAAGAGAGAAATGTGGAAGGACAGGGTTTGTCAATTAAAGGCAGTATCTTTCTTTCTTCCTAGATTCATACCTGAAGTTTCAACAACCGAAAACCAGCACACTAATCATTTTCTCAGACTGCTGAGGCTCCAAGGCCATTGTTCTCTGTAAGTCACAGCGCAGTTTCATCATTGCACTTCTGTTCCTGGGATTAGTGAGTACACTATTACGACAGTCATCTAGAGGTGGAGTGTCAGGGCCACATTCCCAGGGATCTCAGCTATCCTTTTGAAGTTCGGGATTTATAGTGATCTTGTAAATGTACAAATAAACTCATAGAAAAATACTTTAGAAAGAGCACAATTTGTCAAGACATTCAGAAATAGCTTTGTGAAACTGTACTGTCTTCAACATAAGCATTAGTTGTAGGTATTCTGCAATTATGTAATTGGTCTATAAACAGACAGGTGCTGTTAGCTTAGAAATCACATACAGCAATTTATTTTTTTATTTTTTTGAGACGGAGTTTCGCTTTTGTTACCCAGGATGGAGTGCAATGGCGCAATCTCGGCTCACCGCAACCTCCGCCTCCTGGGTTCAGGCAATTCTCCTGCCTCAGCCTCCTGAGTAGCTGGGATTACAGGCACGCACCACCATGCCCAGCTAATTTTTTGTATTTTTAGTAGAGACGGGGTTTCACCACGTTGACCAGGATGGTCTCGATCTCTTGACCTCGTGATCCACCCGCCTCGGCCTCCCAAAGTGCTGGGATTACAGGCTTGAGCCACTGCGCCCGGCCACATACAGCAATTTATAATGGACGTAGCTTCTGAACGGTCTTTTTGCTTTCGTTTGAGACAAAGTCTCACTCTGTTGCCCAGGCTGGAGTGCAGTGGCACGATCTTGGCTCACTGAAACCTCTGTCTCCAGGGTTCAAGTGATTCTCCTGCCTCAGCCTCCTAAGTAGCTGGGATTACAGACACGTACCACCATGCCCTGCTGGTCTCAAACTCCTGACCTCAGGTGATCTGCCAACCTCGGCCTCGGCCTCTCAAAGTGCTGGGATTACAGACAGGCATGAGCTACTGGGCCTGGCCTGAACGGTCTTGATGGTAGGTTTCTCTAGACAAATGGGAGAAAGAGAATAAGGGGCTGTCCTCATCCACACGGAGGGGCCGGGGCCCAGGTGAGCCCCAGAGGGGCTGGGACAGATCTGCCTGGTAGAGACAGACACTTGGTAGAGGAATGACCTTGCTTCCCATTCTGCTCAGGTGTGAGACTTTAGGCAAATCATCACATAGCTAACCAGTTTTATCTTTTACTGATCTTCAATTTTTCTCTTTGGCATAATGCCAAGGCATTTTCTTGTAAAACATGGGCTGATAATACTAGAAAATAATAAAAATTCTCTAAATTAAGCTTTTGCCAAAGTTCAAGGGAAATGGTAAGTGGAATATGGGATTGACTATGCTCCCAGGAAAAGTGTTAGCACAGTTGATCTCACATTCAACTTACCTGACAAAACAACACACACGCACTTTTCCTTCGATATCTTAGTGACTGCTTCTCTTTTCATGTAATTTATACCTTGGAATTGAGGGGATATACTAGACAGCACGTTAATTTTTCATTCACTCCAATATCGAAGGAAGGAACTTTTCTCCATGAATGCTGTGACGCGCTCATTTGCATTACTGAGAAACTATGTCGAAAGGCCCCGGGGAAGCCTGAGCTCTTACTTTCCTCCGAGAGGTCGTTCTCCTCGGCCTCTCTCTCCATCTCTTTGCACCAGCCTTCCATCCTCTTCGTCTCCGAGTGCAGGAGCTTCAAGAACCACGAGCCATCCCTGCGGCAGGGAGACATCCGCCCAGTCTCTACCGTGTCCAGGGCGGGCTCCAGCCAGGGATCCGGAGGGGGCAGGGTGGAGGTATCCACTTGGGTCCGATAGTCTTCTCGATAGCTGAAGAGCCCCTGCGTCCGTACAGTTCTCACCGCGCCATACTGGGTGGGGGTGCTGGGTTCAGAGTGCCGCTGGAAGGATGAGCCGAACTGGAGGCCTTTGTCCTCCATGGTGATATGGCCTGGGAACCCCTCCAGCTCCAGGTCTGCTTGGACGGCAGCCGTGACGCTGTTAGAACGTTTAAAACGTCCGTGTCTGCAAAAGGAGGGAAGGAAGACAGATGGTAGCCTTTCTGAGAGAACTTCCTGCAACAGAATCCCACATGTGGCTTATCGAGAACACTCCTGAAGGCAGCAGCCTAGCAGCTCAAGGACAGGTGAGTGCTTTGTCCATGAAATATGCTGGTGTTTCATCTAGGGAAGAACATTTGTTTTTGCAAATAATTACACTTTAACGTCTACCTAAGTCTTAAGGCCTAAATAATGCCCCCTTGGGATTTAAGTTTATTGAGTGACACAATGAGAGTTAGTGTGTTTCATGAAACCACTATGAGTAAATGGCTACCTCCCTTTCAGAAAGCAATATGCCACAAGCTTATGCAGCTGAGGTTGTGGGTTGCTGCTTTTGTGTGAACAACATCCACATCATACTGTGTTTTAGTGGCTTCCAAATTGTGTTTCAGGGCCCAAGCCACTTCTCTCCGGAAAAATTAATAGGTCCCCATTCACCCCTGTATGCAAAATAATGACTCCAAATTCTGACTTTGGTGGGTGTTGATACACAGTGAACATGTTTTTCAGTGTCATCTATTTCCACATAGCTGATCACTGAAATAATTGGTAGGAAGGAGCTTATAATTGGAGACCAGTATGCTGAGTGGGAATGCTGTGTGCATGTGTGTGGGGGTGTGTATATATGTGTATCTTTGTAGTGCCTGTGTCTTGTCGTGTGGTCTGTGGGTCTGTGCAGTGTGTAATGTGTATATGTGTGTGTGCGTGTGTCTGTGTCTATGTGTTTATGTGGGTGTCTCTCTGTGTGTGTCTGTACATCTCCAGATACTGCAGCGATCCCTGTGGCTCTGCAGGCTAAACCCCCGGGAGCACACAGCTGTGCGTGCAGCTGGTTAGTGACGTTGCCACGTGCTCCCTTTGCTACGGGGAGGGACACTGAGCCACAGATCAGGAGGAAGGTGGCTTGCCCGGCCCCCAGGTGCAGAGGGTGGCCACGGTGTAGGAGGTCTACCTGGAAACTGGGGAAGCCGTTAGCCGGGGTTGGAATTTCTTTGCAATCAAAATCTCAATAGGGTAGGTGCTAAAATGCTCCCTGATGAGGGAGGTCACCCAGCACTGTCCCTACCAGATGCTAGCTGGGCCCTCACTATGTAATGTTCTCATCAAAATTTGTTTTTATGAAATAGGCAAGATATGCTATTTTAAATATGAACTGAAATGATCCTCCTGTCTTGTTAGAAAAATTACACGACTATAATTGACATCACTTTGTATTTTATGTTTTGAGGTAGTATTTTTAAAGTGAAACAATTTCATGGTACATTAAGGTCTTGAATGTGCTTTGGTGTCCCTCTGTCATTTTGTGTTTCACGTGACAAGGCGTGAGGACTGCGTGGGCGTCACCCTCAGCCTGTCCTTCCTTCCTTTGGAACAAGGACTCTGACTTTCAGAGCTGTCAGCTGCTCTGCTTCCAGAGGTGGTAAATTACTTTGGAAAGAATTACTCCCTTGCCTCTTGCAAAAGCAAGACATAGGCGGATGTTAATTCATACTTGAACGATATCAATGGAAGAACATAAACATATGCCCTGTCTCCACCGTGGCATGCATGACTGAGGGCCATAGGATCTAGAAGCTTCCATCAGGCATCTGACAAAGAGCTCTGGCTTGGGGGCCCTGCGTGTGAGGAGGGGCTGAGTTACCGCTTCTCGTCTTCCACTTGCACACCGACGGAGTGGTACTCCCGCAGGCCGCGGCTCTCTGTGTCGGAATCTGTGGCCGTTTCCACCTAATTCAACATAGAACATCTTATTTTAGAACTGAAACATGGGGCCTGGGCAAGGGACTATTTTGTTGTTGTTGATGATTTGCTGTAATTAATTATGCATTTGTTTAATTACTGCAGAGATGCACTTGACCCAGTAAAACCGCAGAGAGGGAAATGCATTCACATTGGCATAATTAAATCGCTGCTGCGTTTCATCACATTTTACAGAACTACCTGAACTCAAGGCTGCACTTTGGTCTTTTAAATGTATGCAAATATAACTGCTTAGTTCAGCTCAGGCAAAAAATAGGTTTTGTTGAACTGTATTATTACAGGACTTAAAAGCTCTTATCACACCCTACAGTGAAGAAAGCAAGTACAGCATGAACCAAACGTAGCTAACGACAACAAAGAAGCGATTTAATGGAATTATACTGGTGGCTGCATCCACATACAAAAAGACACAAAGGAATTTAAGCATTTATCGGAAACATCAAGGCAAACTCTCCACCTTCATCTCCATAGAGCTGTCTCACATCTGCCAAGGGGACGGCCAGCAGGGTGATGTCAGATCAGAACAGAAATCGTGTACTCCACGGTACAATTAATTCTTATTGTGGCCAAAAAGTCCTCACAAACCCACAAAGCATTTTAATGATCATCACCTATGTAAAGTTATCCCACAAGGGAATTCTACTGCAGTACGTTATCAAAACAAAACAAAACAAAACCAAAAAACCCCCAAAGTCTCAGTAGGAAAACTCTGTGAAACCAAAGGTTAGTTAACCCATTAATATTGTTCCAGGCACTGAGTCATTCCTCTTTCCAGAAAGATATTACCTATTAAGAGGACTTTTGACCCCTCTCTGAAATGTCACAGCTAAGTTATATCACTTTTCTTGAGAATTATTACTGATCACTACAAGGAAAAGGTGCATTAAACAAATAATGATGACCCTGTCCTCTGAGTCGGAGAGGAGCCACACTTTAAAATTTGAGCCACAGTTTGTGACTGTTCTGAGGGTAAGCCTGTGTCAACAAGGACTGGCTCTGATTTGCTGCTGAGAGATCATGATGATAACAGCCAATATTTCTTTGTTGTGTACCCTGCCCCAGGCACCATGCTGAGGTTAGAGCCTTATCACGCGTAATCCACACAACAACCCTGCGGATGTTTCCAGCCCTAGGAGAGAGTTGGGGGATCAGAGGAGGGGTGACCTGCTCAGGGGCACCCAGCTGGTTGGAGGCTGAGCTAGGGCTCTTGCCCAGATCTCTCTGACCATGAAGCCACGTGCAGCATGGAAGACACAGCACGAGAAAACTCTGGAGCGCTTGGTTGGCCACAGAGCCAGGGCACTGACCAGAAACCACACTTTCACTGGTGTAATTCTGAAGACAGGTGCAGAAGCTGTCCCTAAACTGTGATGCACGTTCTGACAGGTGGGTAAGACGGGCTCTGGGAGGAAGAACATCCTTGAGTGAAGACCCTGGCCTTCCTGTTAGGATTTACCATATTCCCGTCTCTAGTTTTAAGTGGGTCACGACTTTATTAAACCTTACCTTGCATGGCACGAAGATTATTAGTGTTACTTTACACAAAAGGATTGTAATACAATTAATAGATTTAAAATTCCATGTCTGTACATAAGGAGCAGCCTTGTGTTTTAACGACAAAGGATTCCATTTTATGAATACAGCCTAGTGCATTTTATGAGCCTTCAGTAGAGGGGAAATGTGGTCGTTTCTAGTTTCTACCATTATAAATGATGCTGCTATAAATATACATCTGTACTCGTATGTATGTGAAAACTCCTGTGAATATTTCACCTGATAGGTGGTCTGGGTCAGAGGCATCGCACTTTTTGGTAGAAACTGTCAAATCTGATATGAGTGAAATAAATTCAAAGGAATACTTTTAAAGAGATTTTACAAAAGAACACTCGTTTTTATCATAAAAATGTGGAGAATATTTGTGTCACTTACTCCATTTCTAGGAATCTAGCCTAGACAAAGGATCGTAAATTCTGACCAGTGTGTGAGGTGTTCATTGCAGCATTATTTATAAGGTGGCACCTGAGGAGAATGAGGGTGAGACAGTGGGACAGGAATGAGCAGGAAGTCATGGTTTACTCGTGACAGAGTGGCTCATGCCTGTAATCCCAGCACTTTGGGAGGCTGTGGTAGGAGGATCGCTTGAGCCCAGGAGTTTTAAGACCAGCCTGGGCAACATGGCAAGACCCTGTCTCTTAAAAAAAAGTAGCTGAGTGGTGGTGCCTGTGGGAACAGCTACTCGGGAGGCTGAGGCAGGAGGATCGCTGGAGCCTAGGATATTGAGGCTGCAGTTGGCTGTGAGTACACCACTGCACTCCATCCTGAGCAATAGAGTGAGACCCTGTCTCTAAAAAATAGAAAGACGGTTATAAAGGCAATAACCCCCAAAATGCGTATAATACAGACTTTAAAATACAGACTAACAGGTGCCATGAACAACAGAATTACCAGGTGCATGCACGCATGTAGCAACACACTCATACTGACAGGTATGTACGTGTACCATGGAAAGGATGAAAAACATAAAAAAGTAACAAAAGGAGCTTTTCCTTCCTCTGTCTCCAAATTTTCTCTAATATATATTTTTATGGCGAATTAGAAAAATACAGCTTTTGGAGCTGGTCAGATTCTGCTACTTGCTAGCCATGCAACTCTTAGGAAAGTCTCTTAAATTTTGTTGAATTTCTGCTTCCTTATCTCAAAAAAAGAGGGAAACACCCAATGCCTGTGTGAACTGATGGAAAACTCTCAGCATGAGGCCTGATTCAGGTAGGTTTGTTCACAGCAAATGCTAAATTCCCTGTTCTCTCATCTCAGCGTTGAGGACTGTCAGGTGAATAGTGGTGTGTGTATGACATTAAGGGCACTTGCCTATGAGGAACTCTGCAGATTTTATAATGGCTGTCTTGTGAACTCTTTCTAAGGTAAACTCTGAGGAGGACATGGTAAAATCACACTTGGCCAGCAGGAGCTAAGTATGTATCCATTTCAGAAATCCTGGGCATACGGAGGCTTCATGTGAGACAGAGAAGCAAATCTGGGACAAAGAAAAGACTATTTTCTACAGTGGAAAGGAAATTCTGGCTAGAAGCGTAAGTGGATTTAAAAAGTTCTGAGGCCAGGCATGCTGGCTCGCATGTATCATCCCAGGGCTCTGGGAGGCAGAGGGGGAAGATCAGGAGAGCCCAGGAGTCTGAGGCTGCCGTGAGCTGTGACTGCACCACTGCACTCCAGTCTGGGCAACACAGCAAGACCTCATCTCTTATAAAAAGTTTTGAAAAATATAGGCATGCAAGGAACGTATGAATGAGCAAAATCACTGTCCCACTCCCATGGAGTCATAGGTTAGCTGTGGCATCAAGGCCAGCCAGCCGCCTCTGAGCCCAGCTTCTGTAGGGATGCTGAGAAAATGCATGTGGGTGGGGCTGGCGGCAGGAACCGTTCACCAGTAATACTGGGCCACAGTGCCAATCTGCAATCTTTGCTCTCCCAACAAGCTCATTTCCTGCCCTTCCTTCAAAACCTCACACAGGACATGGTGGGTACCCTGGATTTTATACAAACTCCCTCTCCCTCGGAGACGTGCTGTGCCTCCAAAAGTCAGGGGTGAGTCGCCAGCTCTGCTGCCTGTGAGGCTCTGAGCTCCAGGGCAGCTGACTGAGCCTGGAGAATCAGGCAGGCACTTTCGTCTCTGGCAGGACATTCAGAATGGACAGCCACAGAGGCTTTTCCAGGCTGCTCCTGCCTTCTCACAACCTGGTGGGAGAGACCACAGAGTAGAAACTCATCTCATTGGCTGGGCGTGGTGGCTCATGCCTGTAATCCCAGCACTTTGGGAGGCCAACGCAGGTGGATCACCAGAGGTCAGGAGTTCGAGACCAGCCTGGCCAGCATGGTCAAACCCCATCTTTGCTAACAATATAAAAATCAGCCAGGTGTGGTGACGCGTGCCTGTAATCCCAGCTACTCAGGAGGCTGAGGCAGGAGAATGGCTTGAACCTGGGAGGCGGATAATGCATTGAGCCGAGATCGTGTCACTGCACTCCAGCCTGGCCAACAAGAGCAAAACTCCGTCTCAAAAAGAAAACCAAAAAATTGATCTCACTTATAAAGATGGGGCTCACAAGGCACCAGGGAGGGAAGGATCCTAAATGTCAGACTAGGCCTCTGTCCCACCTAACTGCAGTATCTGGGAGCTGTAAGCATGTCCTACGGAGTTCCCCAAACACAAACATGCACACAAAAGAGAATGGAAAACTCAGCAGGAGAGACAAGCTGCAAAGAGAGAACACACAAATGGTCCCATTGTAACCAAGAAAAGCGACGTCAGGCCAGACCAAGAATTCTGGGTCAGAGGACCTCTCCGAGGCAGCTCAGCTGTGCCCACAAGCTCTCCTCCTTATCCTAGGACTGGCCTTTGAGTGCCAAGGCAGGGGCCCATTCTGTCCTATGGGCAACTGGCCTGCAAATCTGGAGCTCTGACGTGGCCTGTGTGTGTGTCCTGCTGTAAGGGCCAGACTCATGTGGCCGTGTCCAGTCACCTGAGGAACAGGGGACTTGCAGCTAGGCAGGGAGGGAGGATGGGGGCCATAGGAGATGTGAGCTGAGGACCCTCACTCACTGGGGATCACGTTAGACACAGCCCAGTAATTATCATGAGAATCCTGAATTCAAACCCTGATTGTAAGGGGTCACGTGCTGCCCAATGCACTGGGGAGCTGCCTGGTGGGACAGCGCCACCGTCCCCCCACTGGAGTTCTCCCTCTGCGTGCTGTGGAGTCACAGAGGGTGTGAGCGCCACATGAGGGATGTTCAGTGGCATAGATGCTGTTCACTTGTAGGAGTGACATTTGCAGAACACAGATTCTCCTGCTATCTGCACTCTGACAAAACTGCCCCCAAAGGTCCCTGGAGCTGTGGCTCTGGGAAGCCAGTCCCATTAAATGCTGCTGTAACACACATTAGCCAGCTTTGCCTGTGAGCTGGGGAGCAGCATGATGTCTGCCCCATATCCCAGGAGAGGAAAAGAACCAGGGCAGGCTCCTGAGGGTATGCAATCATTTTGGGATTTTCTTCTCTGAGAAGTAGAGCGGAGGGGTGGAGTGGAGGCTGGCTTTGCTTGTGGCCTTGGCTGGGCACCGTTAGGCAAGTCACTGACCCTCCCTGAGCCTCAGTTTTCCCATCCAAAGGCTGGGCACAATAACAACCAGCACACAGGGTTATTGTGAGGATTAAATGGCGCCTGTCTCAGCCTGTCACCTACCCTGACAAGCTGGCATCTGCAGCTCCTCTCCCGAGGCCTCCCAGGCACCTACGGGAATCCGCCTTTCATCCACTTCATGACTCACTTCCTTCTTTTCCTCCTCCTATACTCCTGGACTTGCTTCACTTCTTTCTTCGGCTGTTTTCCTTATCCTGACACTTGAGCTGCTCCAAGTACATTTGCCCTGTGGCTTTTCAATTCACCTCCTTTGCATAACTGACTTCACCAGCTCACAGGATGCCCAGAAAACACACAGGACTGTGCATTTGTTTTTCTTACTGCCATGAAAGGTGACTTCGTCATCCACCTGCATTCCTGCCTGTGCATCCATCCTCACCCAGCACGCACCCAGCGGCCCATCCGTCCACTCACTTTCCCGACATTTACCGAGCACTCCCTATGTGCCAGGCACAGTGCTGGGTGCAGGGTGGCAAGAGGCTGGGAGCAAGGTCCCCCCTCACAGGACACATGTGGGGTGCTGGGGTCCAGAGTCCCTCCCATAGGACACAGTGTGGGGCATGGGGGTCCAGAGAGGCCTCTGGGTAGCGGTGAAGGCACGAGCTGAGCTTCGCAGGGGAAGCGGGGGGATGAGAAGCCTGCACTCAGCAGAGGTGGCTGTACGAGGGGTGGGAGCTGGGAGCGGAAGAGGGCTGACCACGGAGGGGTGTGGGGTCCTGGCTGTGGGTGGGGCAGGAGACAGTGGCATTGTGCTCAGTGTGATGACCTGAGATTCTCTACTGCAGACGTGACCCCGGAGATGGAGACGGATGAGGGCACGCTGGCTTTCCTGCTTACGGGCGCCAGAGCCCAGCTAGGCCCAGGGCTGCGGGCAGGTTATGGACCCTGATGAGCCCCTCGTCCTCATCTAAGAGGGGACAGGTGGGTGCACCCAGCATAGTGCCTGGCATATAGAATCAGGACAGAGAGAGGCGACAAGAGCAGTCGCATGAACATCCAAAAAAGGGAGAGAAAATAAAACTCATGCGGACGCGGCTTTGGAGCACATTTTGGTACTTACATCTGACCTTGGGTATGGCTGGTGCTCTGGGAATTCAGAATCCTAAACAAAACAATGAAGCCACAGTGTGGAGACCTGGTTCAGAGGCCCTGGGCCAGCGGGCGGCTTCCCCGCGTTCTCCGCCCGCATGCCTGGCTGCCAGGGCCTCACGGCCCGGCTCTCACACACGCTCCACTCACCCTCCTCCCTGGGCCGCCCCAGCGGCATCCAGAATCTGACTGTTAAAGCTCCGAGGAACGCACACGGAACGCAGGGGTGAAAGGAAGCAGGAGGAGGGCCATGCCGGCAGCGGGCTTGGTGACCAGCCCCGCTCAACCCCACCTGCCAGATCCCGGAGGGACACACCACTTGACCCAGACCACGGGAAGCTCTCCTGGCCCCCCAGGGTACACAGTGCCATACCTAACACAGACTTGCAGAGGGAGGTACATGGGTGGGAGCTGGCCAGAGCCGGCCAGAGCTCTCCATTCACGGGGAAAAGAACCACCTGCCACATCGGTATTATGGATAGATATTTGGGGGCTGGATGGACAGTGGATCATCTGTCTGTGGTCTGAAACCACGGACGCGGCATCTGTGACCGCAGCTGAGGGGCCGGCCCACGCCTGTGAGCCCCTCCTGGTTCCGTACCGAGGACAGCCTGCATTTCCTTTTACCTTTTCATTCCCAACACCTTCTGGTTCCCCCATTCAACTCTTTGGCCACAATACTGAAAGCTTTTGAAAAATCAGGCTTCAGCAGAAACCCTCCCCTTTTAAGCATCAAAATAATGTTATCTCCATACTCTCTAGGCAGCCTCTGACCCTTGGAAAATACACGGCCAGGAGTGTGTTTTCAGGGTGGCAGGGGACGGGGAGCTGGAGCCCCCGGGTTTCGTTCAGCCCCGCACTGGGGTCCGAGTCGCCTTGGGGGTCTCCCGCCTACTGGCTGCGCTGGCGGGTCCGCAATGCGAACGCACAGCCTCGCTCTCAGGTTCTGTGGCCCTGCTGAGGGTTGCGGTCACTGCTAAGGAGGACCCAGGGCCGCTGGCCGGGTTTGTGCTTATTCTATGCCACCTGCAGGACTGACTGGAGCCAGGCCCCGAGAGCGGTTACCTGAATCCCGATGGAGGAGCAGCGGCTCTTGAGGAGCTCTTCCGCCTTGGACACAAGGATGGCTTTGTCGCTGGTCCGGGTGGAGCCGCTCTGCCCATCAGCCATGTGGCGCTGGGCTGCGGCCGTCTCCAGGGCGAGGTTCATGGCCTTGTTGCTGTCCAGGCTGTCCGTGGAGTTGTACAGGCTGCGGCCATCCTGGGGCCATGGGGACATCCTCTGGGCGCGGCTGTCCTGGTAGGCATCCTGGGTGGATTCGGTGCTGCTCTGCGCCGTCACGGAGATCAGAGGCTTGGAGGTGGTCCGAGGGGGCACTGGCGGGGGGGTTTTCTTGTAATTTGTATACGAGACAGCTGTAAGAAAAGGAAGCCCCAAGTCAACAAGCGTGTTCTCCCCCCTCAGTACCTGGGCGACCGTTTCCCCATGCCCACCCCTGTTATTGAAAGAGCAAGTCATTCCTGGACGTTTACCCCAAGAAAATAGCGTGAAACGTGGGGAAATGAGACGGCATACAGGAATATCCTTGTAAAGCTGCAGGATTATAAAAACACCAACGAACTCAGCAGCAGAGATGCAGCTAAGCAGAGTGTGTCCCTGCAGGACAGTGCGCAGGCATGGAGCCATTCCTACGCAGGTCACGTCATTGAGGAAGGTGCTCGTGCTGTCACGCTTAGTTAAAATGCAGGCAGGATGCTAAACTATGCATGGGTCAAGGTGGAATCTGTTAGTGCAGGAGACCTGTGTGAGGAAAGATCACAGTACTTGAAGATGTTGATGGAGGCTGCTGAGTGGCAGGATGGGCCCTGTGTGCTCTTGGGCTTGTGTGTTTTTCTAAAAATCACTATAATGAACAGCTACTGTTTTTTAACCGAGAAAATATATAATAGCAGAAACTTACTTGCTTCCCTGCAAGTACAGGTGCCATAGCTTTAAGTTGTAGGACGTGCACTGAAAAGGGGCTGGCTCTATGAATCTGAGCCGGGCCAGGCCACACTCACCTGTGGCTGTCACCAGCCAGTCTCCTCCCGAGCCGCATTGCACGGGCGTTCTGTGCCATTGGCTGTGCAGCCAGACAGGCCACCTAAGCAAAATCAATGCACCTGGAGATGAAGACCATATTAAATATGCCTTGGAAGGTACCAGTAATGCATGTGATACCTTGGCCCGAACTCAGGGTATGACATATTTATAGAGAGGAGAACTCCCCAACATTCTCCCTCACCAGAACCAGTTGTCCATTAGAGTCAATCATTTTCCTCTATTGTGCAGGAAGAGCTGATGAAAGTGCTTCATGAAGGGAGGCCTGCGCCTTCACCACCCCGCACCACGCACACAGTGGGAGGCACTGCCAGGTGTCTCCTGGAGGGGTCCGAGCGCCGTCTGAGGACAGACAGAGCAGCAGTTTTCCCCAAGGACTTCCAGACACCGTGCCCGAGAGCGGAAATACATCCTTTCTGTGTCTGTTCCCGTGGGCTGCAGGGCACTTGGCGCTCCTCACCCCCTCCAGTTATTTATTATTTTAATTGCACTTTAGGTTTTGGGGTACATGTGAAGAACATGCAAGACTGTTGCATAGGTGCACACATGGCAGTGTGATTTGCTGCCTTCCTCCTCACCTGTATGTGGCATTTCTCCACATGCCATCTCTCCTAACTCCCCGCCCCCCGCTGTCCCTTCCCTCCAGTTATTTTTAACCTGTGTGAGTGGAGCTTCTGCATCCTCTCCAACCTCTTATCTTATCCCAAGAAAACAGGGACAAACGACAAAATGAGCTTGCCATTCAGGATGACCTGCACTTTAAGGCATAACGTTACATATTAAAATTTTAAAATTTACAAAGCGGATACTTTTTTTTTTTTTTTTTTGGAGACGGCGTTTCACTCTTGTTGCCCAGGCTGGAGTGCAGTGGAAGGATCTCAGCTCACTGTAGCCTCCACCTCCCGGGTTCAAGTGATTCTTGTGCCTTAGCCTCCCATGTAGCTGGGATTACAGGCAACTGCCACCCCATCTGGCTAATTTTTGTATTTTCAGTAGAGACGGGGTTTCACCATGTTGGCCAGGCCGGTCATGAACTCCTTACCATAGGTATCTACCTGCCTCAGCCTCCCAAAGTGCTGGGATTACAGGTATGAGCCACTGAGCTGGCACAAAGTCGGCACATTTTTAAAAAGCATGCATTGGAAAGAGAATCTGAAGGCTGGAAAACTGAGGAAGGGTGATCAGATGTTATTAAACCAGTCCGTTGCTGAGCTGCTCCTTCACCAGAGAGACATCCAAAATCCTCTCTTCCTCTTCTTTTTTGTTCCTTTTTCCCCCTAATGTCAATCAATCCCTTAAGGAAAATTATTGAAAACGGACAATATTCAAGGCACTATTTTAGGGGATTCAGAAAGTCCCCAAGACTGCTCCATCCAAAATGCCAACAGTGCCAGGGAGAGACCAGAGTTAGGAAATCATTTTCTTTCTGGGTAGGGTGGATCTGGTTACCATGTGTTCACCTCACCATGGCAGGGGTGAGGTCCATTTAAACACTGCTTCTCCTGCTGCCTCTCCTGACAGAGCTTCGTAACATTGATTTATCAAGGGCATTAAGTGCGACACAGACAAATGAATAGAGAGACGCTGGGTGGAGGTGTGAAGCGGCCTCATCGATAAAGGGGTTCCCATGTGACAGTCCTGGAGAGTAGGTGGCTGTTTTCACGTTAACCCATTTGTCATGGTTCATTTACAGAAAACCGTGTCTTTCTCATTAATGACACATCTCCAGATTCTACGGCTCTGGCAGAAGGCAGGCCCAGTGTCCACTGCACGCCAGGGCGAGACTGCAGACGGGTCTCGGTGACCTCTCCAGGGGCGAAGCTGGCTTTGCTTTGGTTCCCTTAAGCAGAAATATTGATTCCGAAGAGGTTTCGAGTCCCAGCAATAGGGGGAGTAACAATTAAAAGCAAGAGAGACGTTGGAACACAGGTTAAAATGTGACATCTGCCTTAGTATCATTATATTTTTCTTTGCCAAGTTTGAGATGAGTGGAAACGTGATAATGAACACACCTAATTGGTTGGATTTTCCCAGCTAGGTTCACCTCAGCCATGAACGATGGCACATACGCAAGCGTCATAACTATGTCACCGCACATCACAGGCCAACGCAACAGGAAGGAAAGTAGTTAGTGACCTTTCCGGAACATTTAAGCAAATGCACGCAAATTCATCCCCACTGTGGCTCATTATATGTTTAACAGTTCCTCTCAAATGTCTCCCGTCACCACTGTTCAAAATCATAGACCTCACCAAATATATTTTAATCGAAAGAGTCTGCAAAATTTCACAAAACTAAACCTTCCCTCTTATATGGAATATCTTGTAAATTAAAAAATGTATGGGGCAGGTTATAACTCATCTCCATGATCACAGGAAAATCACGTTTTCTCACTTTATCATATGTATGCTACAGGCCAATGAAATGATTTTTTAAAACTTATCTCTGTAAAAATGTAGTTGCACGCCATACTTTTAAAACAAATTAATTAAGAAGGAGCAGTTTACCTCCAGCTTATAAAAAGAATTGACTATACTCCACCTGGGAGGGCACACAGTGCTTTTTCCTAGACAACAAAAGAAAGAGGTCATGCTGTTTCCAAATTTGTGTGCATATGCCTGGCAGGCTGTTCTCGGAAGCACTAAAATGAAAACACGGCTTGAAGCAGTTAGCTGTGCTGCAGTGCTGCAGAGATGATCACTGACTGACTGTCATAAAAGTTACACTTAGAACTTTTCTAAAAGAGTTGTTTTTCACTGTATCAGCAAGCCTCCAATGTCAAAGTCATTATTTAGGTTGCTGTATTCTCTGAATCAACATTTTAGGATGTAAATCCAAGTATTTTTTTTTTATTGCTTAAAACAACTGCTTACTGGTGTTGAATCTACAACACATCATCAATTTCACTGTGATACACCACACTGATGTTTAGGAAGACGTGCAGTTCAACCTGAGTGTCCACATGGTTGCCGTTAGTTACAATATGGGTTTTCCAGAGACCGCACGTAACCAGGCTGCAGAGCCCTCGGCCTTCTTCAACATCGGGCACTGACATAAGTACCTGGCAAGCTTCACTGTGGATATATATTGTGAGATTCACTGCTTTCAGGAAGCATTTAGCTAGAGCCTAAGAGCCTGGCCCCAGTGTGCTCCATACTCACACTGAAAAGGTGGACCTGAGAACCAAGCACGCAGCGTCAGAGACTAGCGATGCCCAGAGAGACTCCAGCTGAAGGAAGCCTCCTGGGGGCAAACCTGGCCTGACCTGAGAGGGATGGAGCTGCTCCCAGGAAGCGGGAGTGGGAAGAGCCAGTGGACATGGCTTGTCCTAGACATATCAATGCTGCCACAGAAAGGGCTGGCAGACACAGCCTGTGTCAAAGATGCACCAATGCCACCACGGGAAAGGCCAGAGGACAAGGCCTGTGTCACAGATGCACCAATGACACCACGGAAGGGCCAGTGGACACGGCCTGTGTCACAGACGCACCGATGCCACCATGGGAAAGGCCAGAGGACATGGCCTGTGTCATAGACGCACCAATGCCACCACAGAAAGGGCCAGTGGACACGGCTTGTGTCACAGACGCACCGATGCCACCACGGGAAAGGCCAGAGGACACGGCCTGTGTCAAAGATGCACCAGTGCCACCATGGGAAAGGCCAGAGGACATGGCCTGTATCATAGATGCACCAGTGCCACCACGGGAAAGGCCAGAGGACATGGCCTGTATCATAGATGCACCAATGCCACCACAGAAAGGGCCATGGACATGGCTTGTGTCACAGATGCACCAATGCCACCACAGGAAACGGCCAGAGGACATGGCCTGTGTCACTGATGCACCAATGCCACCAAGGGAAAGGGCCAGTGGACCTAGCCTGTGTCATAGATGCGCCGATGTCACCACGGAAGGGCCAGAGGACACGGCCTGTGTCATAGATGCACTGATGCCACCACAGAAAGGGCCAGAGGACACGGCATGTGTCATAGATGCACTGATGCCACCACGGAAAGGACCAGTGGACATGGCCTGTGTCATAGACGCACCAATGTGGCCACGGGAAGGGCCAGAGGACATGGCCTGTGGTGTCATAGATGCACTGATGCCACCACAGGAAGGGCCAGAGGACATGGGCAAAATAACCAGCTAACATCATAATGACAGGATCAAAGTCATGCATAACAATATTAACCTTAAATGTAAATAGGCTAAATGCCCCAATAAAAAGACACAGACTGGCATAAATGATAGAGTCAAGACTCATTGGTGTGCTGTATTCAGCAGACCCATCAGACATGCAAAGACACATATAAGCTCAAAATAAAGGGATGGAGGAATATTTACCAAGCAAATGGAAAGTAGGGAAAAAAAAAAAAGCAGGGTTTGCAATCCTAGTCTCTGATAAAACCAACAAAGATTAAAACAGACAAAAAAGGGCAGTGGATAATGGAAAAGGGATCAATGCAACAAGAAGAGCTAACTATCCTAAATATTATGCACCCAATACAGGAGCATGCAGATTCATAAAGCAAATTCTTAGAGCCCTACAAAGAGACTTAGACTCCCACACAATAATAATGGGAGACTCTAACACCCCACTGTCAATATTAGACAGATCAACAAGACAGAAAATTAACAAGGATATTCAGGACCTGAACTCAGCTCTGGACCAAGTGGACCTAATGTCTACAGAACTCTCTACCCTAAATTAACAGAATATACATTCTTCTCAGCACCACATTACACTTACTCTAAAACTGACCATGTAATTGGAAGTAAAACACTCTTCAGCAAATGCAAAAGAAAAGAAATAATAACAGTCTCTCAGATCGCAGTGCAATCAAATTAGAACTTCTGGATTAAGAAACTCACTTAAAACCACACAACTACATGGAAACTGAACAATCTACTCCTAAATGACTACTGGGTAAATAATGAAATTAAGGCAGAAATAAGTTATTTGAAACCCATGAGAAGATATAGCATACAGCTAGTGCTCAACTTACGACCACGGTCGGGACCACGGACCGGTCGTAACACAATTTGGTTGTTAAGTTGAGCAGGCTTTATGTACAGTTGAAATGGTGCACGCGGAGATGGTAGTGCTGCCGGAAGCTGGTCCGCACTGTCGTACGCCCAGCTGGGCAACATTGGCGCTGCCAGACGCGGAGCAGTCGTGGCTAGTGATTGTGGTCGTAAAGTCGAATGGTCGTAAGTTGATAGGTGGTAAGTCGATCAATACCTGTACCAGAATATCTGGTACACAGCCAAAGCAGTGTTTAGAGGGAAATTTATAGCACTAAATGCCCACAAGAGAAAGTGGGAAAGATCTAAAATCGACACCCTAACAACGCAATTAAAAGAACTAGAGAAGCAGGAGCAAACAAATTGAAAAGCTAGCAGAAGACAAGAAATAACTAAGATTGGAGCAGAACTGAAGGAGATAGAGACATGAAAGACGCTTCAAATAATCAAGATTTCAGGAGCTGGTTTTTTGAAAAGACCAACAAAATAGACTGCTAGCCAGAATAATAAAGAAAAGAGAGAAGAATCAAATAGACACAATAAAAAATGATAAAGGGGATATTACCACTGATCATGCAGAAACACATCAGAGAATATTATAAACACCTCTGTGCAAATAAACTAGAAAATCTAGAAGAAATGAATAAATTCCTGGACACATACACCCTCCCAAGACTAAATCAGGAATAAGTCATATCCTTAAATAGATCAATAACAGGTTCTGAAATTGAGGTAGTAATTAATACCTACCAACCAAAAAAAATCCCAGGACCAGTTGGATTCACAGTCAAATTCTCCTAGAGGTACAAAGAGGAGCTGGTATCATTACCAACTATTCCAAACAATAGAAAAAGAGGGACTCGGCCAGGCGCGGTGGCTCAAGCCTGTAATCCCAGCACTTTGGGAGGCCGAGGCGGGTGGATCACGAGGTCAAGAGATCGAGACCATCCTGGTCAACANCAGCACTTTGGGAGGCCGAGGCGGGTGGATCACGAGGTCAAGAGATCGAGACCATCCTGGTCAACACGGTGAAACCCCGTCTCTACTAAAAATACAAAACATTAGCTGGGCATGCTGGCGCGTGCCTGTAATCCCAGCTATTCAGGAAGCTGAGGCAGGAGAATTGCCTGAACCCAGGAGGCGGAGATTGCGGCGAGCCAAGATCACGCCATTGCACTCCAGCCTGGGTAACGACAGCGAAACTCCGTCCCAAAAAAAAAAAAAAAAATATTCAAAACAACAGAAAAAGAGGGACTCCTCCCTAACTCATTTTATGAGGCCAGCATCAGCCTGATACCAAAACCTGGCAGAGACACAACAAAAAGAGAAAATTTCAGGCCCATATCCTTGATGAACATCGAAACAAAAATCCTCAGTAAAATACTAGCAAACCAAATCCAGCAGCACATTAAAAAGCTTATCCACCGTGGCCAAGCTGGCTTCATCCCTGGGATGCAAGGCTAGTTCAACATATACAAATTAATAAATGTAATCCATCACAAAAACAGAACCAATGATGAAAATCACTTGATTATCTCCATAGATGCAGAAAAGGCCTTCGATAAGATTTAATATGCCACCCTTTCATGCTAAAAACACTTAATAAACTAGGTATTGATGGAATGTATCTCACAATAATCAGAGCTATTTATGATAAACCCACAGCCAGTATCATATTCAATGGGCAAAAACTAGAAGAATTCCCTTTGAAAGCAGGCACAAGACAAAAATGCCCTCTCTCACCACTCCAATCAACATAGTATTGGAAGTTCTGGCCAGGGCAATCAGGCAAGAGAAAGAAATAAAGGATATTCAAATAGGAAGAGGGGAAGTAAAATTGTCTCTGTTTGCAGAAGACATGATTGTATATTTAGAAGACCCACTGTCTCAGCCCAAAATCTCCTTAAGCTGATAAGCAACATCAGCAAAGTCTCAGGATACAAAATCAATTTGCAAAAATCACAAGCATTCCGATACAGCAATAATAATAGACAAACAGAGAGCCAAATCATGAGTGAATTCCCATTCACAATTGCTACAAAGGGAATAAAATATCTAGGAATACAATTTACAAGGGACGTGAAGGACCTCTTTAAGGACTACAAACCACTGCTCAAGGAAATAAGAGAGGACACAAACAAATGAAAAAGCATTCCATGCTCATGGATATGAAGAATCAATATCGTGAAAATGGCCATACTGCCCAAAGTAATTTATAGATTCAATGTTATCCCCATCAAGCTACCATTGACTTTCTTCACAGAATTAGACAAAAAAAACTGCTTTAAATTTCATATGGAACCAAAAAAGAGCCCATGTAG
This sequence comes from Cebus imitator, assembly GCF_001604975.1. Taxonomy (NCBI): domain Eukaryota; kingdom Metazoa; phylum Chordata; class Mammalia; order Primates; family Cebidae; genus Cebus; species Cebus imitator. The sequence continues at coordinate 4,030,448 of NW_016107594.1, forward strand.
CCAAGACAATCCTAAGCAAAAAGAACAATGCTGGAGGCATCATGCTACCTGACTTCAAACTATAATACAAGGCTACAATAACCAAAACAGCATGGTACTGGTACCAAAACAGATAGACCAATGCAACAGAACAGAGGCCTCAGAAATAAAGCCATGCATCTACAACCATCTGATCTTTGACAAACCTGACAAAAACAAGCAATGGGGAAAGGATTCCCTATTAAATAAATGGTGTTTGGAAAACTGGCTAACCATATGCAGAAAACTGAAACTGGACCCCTTCCTTACACCTGATACAAAAATTACTCAAGATGGATTAAAGACTTAAACATAAGACCTAAAACCATAAAAACCCTAGAAGAAAATCTAGGCAATACCATTCAGGACCTAGGCATAGGCAAGGACTTCATGACTAAAACACCAAAAGCAACGGCAACAAAAGCCAAAACTGAAAAATGGGACCTAATTAAACTAAAGAGCTTCTGCACAGAAAAGGAAACTGTTATCAGAATGAACAGGCAACCTACAGAATGGAAGAAAAATTTTGCAATCTGTCCATTTGACAAAGGGCTAACATCCAGAACCTACAAAGAACTTCAACAAATTTACAAGAAAAAAAAAAAAACCATCAAAAAGTCAGTGAGGGATATGAACAGACAGTTCTCAAAAGAAGACATTTATATAGCCAACAAACATACAAAAAGAATCTCATCAGTGGTCATTAGAAAAATGCCAATCAAAACCACAATGAGATATCATCTCACACCAGTGAGAATGGCAATCATTAAAAAGTCAGGAAACAACAGATGCTGGAGAGGATGTAGAGAAATAGGAATGATTTTACACCATTGGTAGGAGTGTAAATTAGTTCAACCATTGTGGGAGACAGTGACACAATTCCTCAAGGGTCGAGAATCACAAGCGCTATTTGACCCAGCAGTCCCATTACTGAGTATATACCCAAAGAATTATAAACCATTCTACTATAAAGACTTGTGCACATGTATGTTTATTGCAGCCCTGTGTACAATAGCAAAGACTTGGAACCAACCCAAATGCCCATCAATGATAGACTGGATAAAGAAAATGTGGCATATATATATCATGGAATACTATGAAGTCATAAAAATGGATGGACCTCCCTTTGTAGGGATGTGGATGAAGCTAGAAACCATCATTTTCAGCAAACTGACACAAGAACAGAAAACCAAACACCGCATGTTCTCACTCATAAGTGGGAGTTGAACAATGAGAACACACGGACACAGGGAGGGGAACATCACATACTGGGGCCTGTCAGGGGGTGGGGGGAGAGGGGAGGAATAACATTAGGAGAAACACCTAATGCAGATGATGATTCGATGGGTGCAGCAAACCATCATGACACGTGTATACCTATGTGACAAACCTGCATATTCTGCACATGTCTAAGGGAAAGCAGCCTGAGAAGTCAGGCACAGATATGCAGACTAGGAGCTTTCATATGTAAACAGCAGCGGCTGCACCTAGAAGCCAGGCATCTGCAATGTGGTGTATCCCTCTGCTTTCTCCTGTTCACCATGTGTCACAGCAGCCTCCAGGTAAAACCATGTGTACGGGCATCTTGGTGACCAGCCAGGTGGAGGCCACATTTGCATAATAAAAGATGAGGGTGGGAGGGCCAGTTTTTTCTCAGGCTATGTAAATGACACACCTGGTCAGACCAATCCCCTGGGCCCTATGTAAATCAGTTACCGCCTCTCAAGCCTCTGTACAAAACCGAATGCGTTCTGCCACAAACCAGAGACCCTCTTTTAGGTGACCAGCTTTCACAGCAGGAGGAAGCCTTTTCTCTCTCACTTCTTTTTCTATTAACCTTTCCATTCCTAAAACAGTGGTCCTCGTATGTGTCCATGTTGTAAATTCTTTCTTGGCCGTGACAAAGGACCAGGGTATATATCCCAGACAACAAAGCTGTTTCACTTAACATTTTCCTTATATTGGCAATATTTGAAGTTTGTAATTTAAAAATTATCAGTTGTCAGTGCTGGTTAATTAAAAACTGCAGCACCTAAAATGCTTTAGATATAGAGATTAGCATAAAGAAATTATTCCTGAAACACGGAAGTCTATCATTGCACCCATCCATTCATTTGTCCGTTCTTTTGACAAACATTTGTTGTGTCTGTACAGCCTGTGCAATAGAATTGTAAATTCCTGCATGGCTCATTAAAGTTAAAATTGGAGGTTGGAAAACAATAATAAAGAATTTAAAATGAGCATTTTATCACATTAATTTGCTGCCACAGATTAAAATCAACAATGAATGAAAGCATTTTACACATTTGAGAAAAGCCACCAGCTATTCAGTTGGATGGTGTGGGTGATAATAGTTGTCTTAATTCTGTTTCTGTGAATGCACGCTTAGCATGCCTTTATCAAAATGAATCCTTACGAGCTATAGGCTGTGTTATCTGTCACTTTCTATATGTCAGACAGGCATTAAGAGTATTTGAAAATTCAAAATTTAATTTAGCATTATAAGTCTATTCTACATCCCCAAAAAGAAGATGAATCAAGACAGAGACAGAGATTACTAAACACACATGGGATTATGTAAGTGACCAAATACGTAATTTGAAATTAGAAAAAGAAATGATTGTTTAATAACTGAAAGAATCTGAAGATCTGACCCGACTACTGCCTTTAAAAAAACAAACCAATTCTATGCACGAGTGTCTGGTTTTAAAGGCCTAGCACTGGTTTCTCTTACCATGTAAACAACACCATAAAATCCCTGATGATTTTTTTAAGTGTCTTCAGATTACAGGGAAAGAGATGAAAATTTTCCTATGCTTTGTAATTCAATTACTGAATTGGTTTGGATATTGTTTGTTTCACATAAGTTAGTGAGTCTCACCCCAAGAATAATGGGGTTGTGGTGTGAGGGAACTCTCTAACATGCTTTGCCTCTTGAGTACTCTGAGGCAATGTAATGACCTGGGGCATGAAAGAAAGGTTAATTACACTACTTACAATGGAGAGAACCATGCATACAGTAAGTTTTAGGAAGATCTCCATAAAAATTGCATGAAACAAAACGTGTGATGCTTTGAGGAAGTGTATTCAGTTGGAGGGGTCCCTCCCTGATAGAGCTGAATAAACGAGGCAGGGAGGAGGTGTGCAAAGACTGAGCTTCCCCTGGGTCCCTCCCTGACAGAACTGAATAAACACCATAGGGAAGAGGTGTGCAAAGACTGAGCTTCCTCTGGGTCCCTCCCTGA
>NW_016107594.1:4033955-4045391 GCF_001604975.1 Cebus imitator
GGGGGGGGGGGTGTAAAAACTGACCTTCCTCAGATGTGTTTGGAATCGAGCCCATCTCATTTGCTAACCCTCTCCGAAGAAATTGCTCAAATTTCTAGAGTCAAAAGGACTGTCAGAAGGGGAGATGGCAGCATTGAATATGCAGTGGAGACTTTAGTGCTGATAGAGTGAACGGGTGGGAGACTGTTACCCACTGAAAATGTCTGTGCTCTTAGGTTTACCTCAGTTGTGTCAAAAATGCTTCTTTTTGAATGCCCTGCCCAACAGCTTAGCCACTGGCCACATCAAATGGCCCAAACTTTTTTTTTTTGAGACAGTGTCTCCCTCTGTCACCCAGGCTGGAGTACAGTGGCACAATCTCGGCTCAATGCAATCTCTGCCTCCCGGGTTCAAGTGATTCTCCTGCCTCAGCCTCCCAAATACCTGGGATTACAGGTGCCTGCCACCACGCCAGACTAATTTTGTATTTTTAGTAGAGACGGGGTTTCACCACGTTGGTCAGGCTGGTCTCAAACTCCTGACCTCAGGTGATCCACCCGCCTTGGCCTCCCAAAGTGCTGGGATTACAGGCGTGAGCCACTGCATCTGGCCTCCAAACATCTAAAGCATCTGAATTCCTAAAATTCCATTACACATGGGTTCCTCTGCAGCACACACTGCGTGTCCACTGTTCATGGTCAGGTGTGGCCAGCGGGTAACACACTGGCCTGCCCAAGCGTGGAACATCTTCCTCATCATAACAGCTGTGCTAGCAGCGGTGTCTAGGACATGTACTGCATGAAAAGGCCATGTCTGACGCAGCTCCCCGAGTACTCTAACACAGCACAAGAAGCAGAGGACCCTGATCATGAAAGGTTTCCTTCAGGTCTTCAAGGGGCTGGGTTAGCCAGACTTGTAGCGGAGATTTTGGACCAATACATTTTACTAGAAAGCAGCTCATGTGAACGAGATGAAAGAAACTGTTCCACAATCTCCACTTCACAGGGCTTTGAAGAATCTCAAATGTGAACCCACCATCGCTTTAAACACATGCTTAATTATCCTTCTACACCTGGAATTCTGGACACCACTTGTGAATTCAGTCCTTGAAAGTCATTTGCAAGTCAAACGGGAATTTAAAAATTAGCATTCCATCATAAAAAGCACAAATACGTAATCAAGATAAAATACACTTTGAATGGGAAGCATTGCCATTCTATTTTAATGCAACAGCCACACTTGAATTCATTGCACTCTCTTAATTAGAACTTCAAGGATGAAAGCATAAAAGGAATTACAGTCATCAAGCCCATGGATGTCTAAATGAGAGAATGAATATTGGACAAACTAAACTTTCAAGGCAAAAGATTCAACAGAAAGGATTAAAGCCATTTGACACTATAATTAATGTTAGTCACAAAACATAAGTATGAATCAGACAGGACACAGAAGTCACATCCCACAAGCAAACACACAATGGTTTTCCTAAAGTTACAAGAAATTATGTGGGCCCCACAAGTTCTGGGGCAATGCCAATAGGTTAGCAGCAAAGACGTCTGTTTTGAATGTGTTAATTAGCAAGAAATTACAGTCTAACCAGCATTTAACATCTTGTAGACAGTAAAATGAAGAGATGATACTGCTTTGCTGTTCGAGACACTTCTTGTTTCCATTTAAACGATTTGAAAATCACATCACAAGGTGAGAACTTGTATTTTCTGAAGACTACTGAGAATGAATCAACTTTCAGTGAAGAATCACGTTTCTAAGTACAGAATTTTGGATGATCAAAGGGCCAGGCGATAAAACTAAAGGATAACCCAAAAAGAAATTCATCATCAGTGGCAGCACACAATGAATTTTAGGATGATATGACATCAAGATGAACAGACACTTCAAAAGAAGACATGTATACAGCCAACAAACATATGAAAAAAAGCTCATCATCACTAGTTATTAGAGAAATGCAAATCAAAACCACAATGAGATACTATCTCACGCCAGTTAGAATGGCGATCATTAAAAAAATCAGGAGACAACAGATGCTGGAGAGGATGTGGAGAAATAGGAACACTTTCACACTGTTGGTGGGAGTGTAAATTAGTTCAACCGCTGTTGAAGACAGTGTGGCAATTCCTCAAGGATCTAGAAATAGAAATACCATTTGACCCAGCAATCCCATTACTGGGCATATACCCAAAGAATTATAAATCGTTCTATTAGAAAGACACATGCACTTGTATGTTTACTGCGGCACTGTTTACAAGAGCAAAGACTTGGAACCAACCCAAATGCCCATCAATGATAGACCGGATAAAGAAAATGTGGCACATATACACCATGGAATACTGTGCAGCCATAAAAAAGGATGAGTTCATGTCCTTTGCAGGGACATGGATGAAGCTAGAAACCATCATTCTCAGCAAACTGACACAAGAACAGAAAACCAAACAGCGCATGTTTTCACTTATAAGTAGGTGTTGAACAATGAGAACACATGGACACAGGGAGGGGAATATCATACACCAGGGCCTGCCAGGGGTGGGGGCTAGGGGAGGGATAGCAGGCAGTGGGGAGATTGGTGAGGGATAACATTAGGAGAAACACCTAATGTAGATGATGGGGTGATGGATGCAGCAAACCACCATGGCATGTGTATACCTATGTAACAGACCTGCACATTCTGCACATGTACCCCAGAACTTAAAGTATAATAATAAAAAAAAAGAAATTAGCAAAACATGAAAAAAAAATCTGCAACATAGCAATCCAATGGATCAGTAGGATACAATTATGCTCCAATTCTTTATGAATGCAAAGCTTCTTAGATGAAAACTTAGATGAAAAACGTTTTTGTTTTTTTCTTTTTTAAAGTCCAGAGGTCTTTTATTTTTTTTTTAACATCTATTATGCCATGAATTCATAGGGAATATGTTCCAGCAGCTCAGGCTCCTTCCCATTGGTTCTCACAAAGTGTGCTTCTCTGGGTGGAGCAGGCTGGCGCTGCAGTTGGACCCAGGTACCTTTCTCTTGGGCTTCTTTCTTTTTCTGATCATTTTCCTTCACACGTTTTAGGAAGCGATCTCAGCTCTTAGAGTGCTTGATGTGCTCAATACGCACGTTAATTCTCATGGCAAGAATCTTGCCCTTAACTTGTTTGTTTACAACAATGCCAACAGCATGCTGGGTAACATTGTAGACTCTTCCAGTTTTGCCATGATAACATTTGTGGGGCATTCCTTTTTGAACAGTACCCATTCCCTTGATGTCTACAATATCACCTTTCTTATAGATTCGCATGTAAGTGGCCAAAGGAACAACTCCATGTTTTCTAAAAGGTCCAGAGAACATGTATTGAGTGCCTCTCCTCTTTCCCTTTGTGTTTGTCATTTTGGCGAATTACTGGAAGATGGCAGTTCCGGCCGAAAGGTGAAAAACACGTTTTAAAGGAATCGTTTTTTCAGTGGAACAGTGGAAAGACCAAGAACTGGAGGATTGGGGAGGCTGTTTTTTTGAGATGCTGTGAGCTGTACAGCAGGCAGCACTGGTGACACGTCTTCACAGTGTGTCTCCCTGTGTGCACATGTGTACTTGGGACACCTAAGTGTGAATGAAGTCTGTACTGAAGCTCTACCAGAATGACATTTTTACTACCAAGATTTAGAGGGAGGGCTAATTCTGTAGCTGGTATTTTGTTTGATGATGAGAGAGTTGATTTTTACCCCTGCGCATGACAAACTGAGTGCACAGACAGTGATCTATCCACTAATATATCTGACGTTACCAATGCCTCTTTTCTAAGGAAAAGACAGTGACCTTCAATTAAAAAATAAAAGGATAGAGCAGAAGCAACTGGCAAGAGTTAAAACGATGCTTCCCTCTGACTTACACCTCAGAGTCAAATGAATACACCCTAAATAATGTCAACATCTCCTGTAAAGTTTGATCAGAAGGTTGGAAGGCCCCAAACCCACACTATAGATGACATAGTCTCAATCTCAAGGTGACTCGAATGGAAAAAGGATTACAGGAATCCACCCCCACAATTCACAGACCAAGCATCTTGACCCGATCTCTGAGAGACGGACCCATCAGAGGCAATAAATCAGGGCTCCTTGGGCTGGAGTCACTCTGTGAACCTCCAGAGCCCATGTTGATCAATAAGCATCAATCTGAGCCAGCCGGGTGTGAACGACTCCTGTGGCCAGGAAGCTGGCAGCCTCTAGAGAGCAGTGAGGGTGCGGGGTGGCCGCAGGATACCCAGGCTCTGTTCTGTCCCCACCACAGGACGCCCTATGACCCCAGGCACCAACAGCCTTCCGGTGAGAGGAATGGGGACTGTCAGCCCCCTACCCCACCCACAGGGCTAGCACTAGGAACCAACATGACACCACGGTGTCTCCACATGGGCAGCATCTGTGCATTCCTTCCTCATCCTAGTCATTGAAATAGATATGTTTCAATTCCCCCGTTTACAGTGGTACCCTGAAAACGAAGTGCTTCTGACAAAATAGAAAAAGGCTCATGACAGTCCTCTGGGGTCACCAGGAAATTGCACTCTCATGGGCCCCAGGCAAAGGGCACATGGACAGGAAAGGCTGGTATGACAAGAGCACAATGAATCATCCCTGGTACAGCCTTGAGATGCGAACGATGACGGGATGATACACAGGCCAAGGAGGCAATCTGCTTTGCTTTTCAGAAATGCTCGTAACATTTTGGTTCGCCAGCTGGTCTCATTCCTGTGTCTGTCTCACATGTTATTCTTTATTTTAAAATAAAGATCTGACCCTAACTTCAAGAGCGACAGAAACAGATGATGCAAATTCCATAATGAATGAAGAGAAGTTCTATGTAAGTGCACAGAAAGGATGGATTCATCCATGTACATGTCCCCAAAAATCTGTGGACTGCCTACCACTTCCTAGGTGTTGCTCACCTGACAAAAGTTTTCATTCTTTACCTTGTCTCTGCCCTCCTGGAAATTCAGAAAAATCACTCACAAAATGAAGGCCATTTACAAGTGGGTAGGAGAACTAACAGCTGTTTACAGAGAGAGAATCCTTCTTACTCAATCATTTGTCCCTTGTTTTCATTAAAGAAATCAACAAACGTTTGTATCTACCATGTGCCAAGCACTGTTCTAGGGACAGGAATTCAGCAGCAAGGAAAATCCTGCCCCCATGGAGCTTATATTCTAGTGGGGGTGGGGGGACTCACAATGAACGGAACAAATTACTAAAACATACATAATAGGATGAGGCTCACACAGACCAGACACTAATGGGACTGTCATTAGTATCTTTAGGCAAGAACCTTGCTGTGTGTAAAACCCAGTCTCCTTTGCTGCCCACACCAAGGGTCTAACATAATATTCACTTAGCACCAGGTTTATGGAATTATTTATAAAAGGAAAAAAACACAAATATCTCTTAATTCCACACTGGCATGTTAAGGAGTGTATGATCAGAAAAAAGCCAAGCTAATTCTCATGGAAAAAGAGAAAGAATCGCTGGGCAAATGGGGCTTGCAGAAACGAGCTGTGTGGGTGCCTGGGGCAGGCTGCCTGCCTGGCCTGGGTCTGATGAGGCTCTCTGAGTGCTGCCTCATGCAAAGGCTGGTGCTGAGGGATGTCTGACCACAGGTACAGCAGGCAGCCTGCCAGGGGTGCTCACACGCAAGACTGTCTCCCTCCACCACTGGCTTTCTTTTTAACTTGAAAAGTTGACTTCCAATGAGCACACATCCAGATGGAGAATAAAATCAAGGTTTTCAGCGGCCCAGCAGTTGCTTGTGAGTCAGACATCTTCCCCTGTTATTTTACGTGGCCCTGGGTGGTTCCGTGACGCAGAGGATGGAGCTGGGGGCTTAAGCAGCTGCAGCAGGGCCAGGCAGGAGCCTGGCAGAGTGGGGAGTGGCGGGACTTTCAGAAGGAATGGAGCAGCAGCTCAGCTGGGGTTCTCAGCCTGTTGCTTGCCAGGAAGTTCCAGTCTCTTGGTGATGGGGGAGGTAACTAGGGGAGCTGGACCCCTCCCCCGCAGCTGGAGCCACAGCAGAGAGCTGCTCTGTGCAGGAGCCTCAGGATTTAGAACTCCATGTGGACGTGACCATGGCTGCCGACGGGGCCAGTGCTTCATTCACTTGGGCTCAGGACACCCGGTGAAGACGGGCCACACAAAGTCTAGTGGGTCAAGATTGCCAGCCACATCTGTGTATGGCTCTTGCTTCAATCCTGGCCCTTCTGCTGAGAGGCATGGGTGGGGCGGAAGAAATATGGTATCTGAGTTTTTGCAAAGAATCTGTAAACCTGTTTATCTTCAGAATGTGGACCCTGGACAGTAAGTTTGAGCAAGCGAATATGTGTATCTGTTAGCACAATTCCCCAAATTATTCCCCATGTAATCCCAAAACTTTGCTGAGCAGGGGTTTTCTTGGTGGTGGACGCTGGAGGCAGACATGGGAAGCGGCAGCAATGGCAGCAATGTCTCTGCTGTCCTCCCACCTCTGCTCCAGCGATTGTTACCCAAGCTCCTGTCTCTACTCTTCTCATGTCTCCACTCCAGAGACTATCACCCAAGCACCTGTCTGTGCTCTCCCTGCCTCTCTGCTCCAAGTGGTTGTGTGCTAAAGCTTCTGTTTTCTCTGTCAAGAAATGCAGAAACAGATTCTGAGGATCTTTTGAAAAGCACTCAGTATCTTTCTCTGGAATAGCCAAAAAATGTCAAATTCATTTCTGTTAAGTGCCATTTGCCAGATAACATGCGTGTTTTAGAAAACCCTCAGATAAAACCTCCATCCACAGAATAAGCATGTGGGAGACCACTCCTGGGCCGTATAGTTAAATCAAGATCTAAACTTATGCTGTCAACATTCAGAAGAGAAAGGAATTTTGACCATTTTATGAATCACAGAACAGTTTGTAATAATTCAGCATTGATTACAAGAAGGGACAAAAATTTTTGAACATGATTAACCTTTCATGTATATGGAGCTTCTAAATCTATTTTCAATTCTATTTCCTTTCCTTTTATAAAGCATCTCTCCATTATCTTACACATATTGGCACTAAATACATATTTATGAGTTTGTTCATTGATTGTATGATTGGTTGAAATGGTTGTAAAGTAATGACCTGCTGTAAACCAATGAACGGATCCAAGAAATAATTATTTTTATTACAGAAAGAGATTAGGAGCATATCCCGCCACTGTAAAGAACTGGAAATGTAACCAGCCCCCACATTTAAAGTGTAGGACATTTCCTCTAGAAATTCAGTGAATCTGCAGTTGCCTATATCAACCACAGTCTTTTAGTTGACTTAGCTAATGAATCTTTTTCTTATCTTCCTTGTATGCATGGTAACATTTGATACTATCAGTAATTCCATTCTTTATCTCTTTCCTTCTTGGCTTCCAAAACTGAACAAACAAACAGAGATAAACATATTCCCCACGCTGAATCCACTGCGACTTTCAAAGCTCTGCCATGACTTATGTTTAAAAAGCACAGCATGATCCTGTGTCTTAATGGCTATGTAGTATGACATAAATTGAACGTAATTATTTTTAAAAGGAGTGTTTTTCCTACATCCATATATATTTCCTTTCCATATAACTATTTCCTTACTATATTTTATTGCCACCTTCTGTGTCGTTTGGAGTATCAGTAAAACAAATCTGACCACCCAAGTCCCTAAGACCGTAAGCCAAACTTGCCATGTAAGTTTCTAGCACGCTATGTGTTTGGTGTTTGAAAAGGGGTTCAAAGGTTAATTCAGAGTAATCAATCACATTCAATCCCTTGCTTTAATTTTGGGAACATTAAAATGGCCTAAACAACTTCCATTTAGCCTAATACCACTGTTGAAAATATAAATAGCCAGCAATAACTAGATACTGGGTATTGAGTAGCTCTGGTAGCTTTGAAAAGCAAAAAGAATTTAGGGTTCAGTTTTTCCTTCAGTTAAAACATATTTTTGAGATATAGCTTTGGCTTTTGCACATCTTAAGTTTTGGGTAAAGGCAGTTATTCAGATTCAATGTATATACCTGAATAATTTTTACTTTTTTTGAGAATAAAAGTAAATTTTGAAGGATCACAGGCAATGATTTTTCAGGCCCCTCTGGACCTCTCCCCAGTCGTGTATTCAGACGCCTCCCAAGAATGACCCAGTGGTGGCCGCTGGCTGGTCCAGGAAATGCCTGCACTCTACTCACATTGCAGAATACACCTTTGTGATGGGATTTGTATGTTTTTCCCCACAATTCTTCCCATTTCAAATGGGATCAGGAGTTCTTCTTTTTGGAGGGATCCATGGGAGGAAGCTAATCCTAAGATATCCTCTCCATTGGCAAAGATCACCTTGACTTTCACAAAAGCCTGAACTCAGTAGAGAAATGACTGAGGAGGCCAGGGGCCCAGGGAGAGGAGAGAAGAGGCTGAAAGCCAAGGATGATGATGCCAGAAAAGGGGCCCTGAGGGTCTCTGAGCAGCTGCACAACACGGCCCTTGTCCTGATCAGGCCCCAGGGAAGACGGCAACCCCAGGGGCTCCTACATACAGAAGAGGTGTGGGGATCTGGGGACAGCTGGATGGACCAATAGTCTATGACCAGGAGGCTTCCCAGATGCCTACAAACCTCCTGGGAGTCCTGGCATTGGTACTGCCCTGGGTTTAACCTGAAATGACTGAGGCGGGGTTCCACAGTACATCAGGCAGGAGGGCGGGAATTTAGAATGGAAATTAAGTTGATTTAAAAAAATGATGTTATTTCTGGCACACGTCAGTTATAGAGGATTGAATCATGTCCACGTAGAACATCTGATGAGGAATGCATGGCTGTCCCTGAATAAGTATTGTCCTCAGAAAGGAACTCTGCACCTGAATAAGTACTGTCCTCAGAGAGGAACTCTGCACCTGAATGATTACTGTCCTCAGAGAGGAGCTCTGTACCTGAATACGTGCTGTTCTCAGAGAAGAACTCTGCACCTGAACAAGTACTGTCCACAGAGAGGAACTCTGCATCTGAATGAGTACTGTCCTCAACTTTGCAACCGAATAAGTACTATCCTCAGAGAGGAACTCTGCACCTGAATGAGTACTATTTTCAGAGAGGAACTCTGCACCTGAATGATTACTGTTCTCAGAGAAGAACTCTGTGCCTGAATAAGTACTGTCCTCAGAGAGGAACTCTGCACCTGAATGATTACTGTCCTCAACGAGGAACTCTGTACCTGAATACATGCTGTTCTCAGAGAAGAACTCTGCACTTCAACAAGTATGGTCCTCAGAGAGGAACTCTGCACCTGAATGAGTACCGTCCAAAGATAGGAACTCTGCACCTGAATGAGTACCATCCAAAGATAAGAACTCTGCACTTGAATGAGTACTGTCCTCAGACAGGAACTCTGCACCTGAATGCGTACTGTCCTCAAAGAGGAACTCTGCAACTGAATAAGTACTGTTCTCAGAGAGGAACTCTGCACCTGAATGATTACTGTCCTCAGAGAGGAACTCTGCACATGAATGAGTACTGTCCTCAGAGAGGAACTCTACACCTCAATGATTACTGTCCTCAGAGAGGAACTCTGCACCTGAATGATTACTGTCCTCAGAGAGGAACTCTACACCTCAATGATTACTGTTCTCAGAGAGGAACTCTGCACATGAATGAGTACTGTCCTCAGAAAGAAACTCTGCACCTGAATGAGTACTGTCCTCAGACAGGAACTCTGCACCTGAATGAGTACTGTCCTCAAAGAGGAACTCTGGAGGGATAGATCCAAGATGGCCGTTTAGGAACAGCTCAGGATTGCAGCTCCCAGTGAAAGCACAGAGGGTGAGTGGACGCCGCATTTTTATTGCCCACAGACTAGGCAATTCCCAGGCGGAGGAGCTCCACGGGTTGCCAGCGCGGCTGTTTCGGCCAGCGTGGCTGTGCCGGCCAGCGCCGCTGCTTTGCCCTGCACGGCTGCTTTGTCGGCGCCCCGGAGCAGTGGTTCTCTGTACAAAATACACTGGTCCGGGTGCCCCTTTGGCTGGCGATTGGAGCCACGGGAAGTCGCCCATTCGTCTGTTTAAAAAGGGGACTGAGCAGGGAACAAGGACAGTAGATTCCAGGGCAAAAAAAGTGCCACGAATCTCAGTGCCGCTGTTTAAGCCAGCGCAGTGACTTGCCGCAGGGGAAAACACTCAGACCCGGAGCCTCTTCAACAGGCGACTGGAGCACCAACTTAAAAAAAAAAAAAAAAGGCTCTGAGGCAGGGAGCCAGCAATCAGGCTCAGCTGGTCCCACCCCCACAAAAGAACAGCAATCAGAAACTCTCTGGATTGAGAGCTTCACAGCAAACACAGCTGAACCCAGAACAGTTCAGCTCTGTGGGGGAGGGGCGTCCGCCATTACCGAGGCAGCCTGTCACTACGGAGGTAGTCAGCCAATGCTGAGGCAGCCCGCTGTTGCCAAGGCAACCCACCATTGCTGAGGCAGCCCGCTGTTGCCAAGGCAACCCGCCACTGCAGAGAGACTCCGCCTCAACAGAGGCGGGCCACCATCACCAAAGCAGTTCTAACTACACCCATATAAACAGGACTGCAGGGAAGCTCACTTGGCAGCTGGGCAGAGCCCACAGCAGCTCAGCAAAGCCTCTGCAGGCCAACAGTGACTAGGCTGCCTCCTTGCTGGGCAGCGCAGCTCTGAAGGAAAAAAAAGAAGGTAGCAGCATAACGGAAACTCATAAATAAAGCCCTAAATCCCTGGGACAGAGCACCTGGGAACAAAAAGCGGTTTATGAGTTCTGCTGCAGCAGACCTAAACGTACCAGCCCAGCAGCTCTGAATGAACAACGGAGCTCACAACTCAGCATTTGAGCTCCTCTGAAGAAGAGACCATCTCCTCAAGCAGCTCCCTGACCCCTGTATATCCAAAGAGCCACCTCATAAAGGAGAGATCAGATTGACACTTGGTGGGTATCCTTCTGGGACAAAGATAGCAGAAGAAGAAAACTGGTAACAACCCTTACTGTTCAGCAGCTGCTGCAGGTGAACCCCAGGCAAGCAGGGTCTGGAGTGGACCTCAGCAGGCCTACAGCAGAGGGGCCAGACTGTCAGAAGGAAAACCAAGAAACAGAAATAACCTCATCATCAACAAACAGAACGTCCACTCGGAGACCCAATCTGAAAGCCAGCAACTATAAAGATGACAGGTGGATAAATCCTTAAAGATGGGAAGAAACCAGCGCAAAAAGGATGAAAACACCTGAAACCAGAACAGCTCTCCTCCTAAAAGGGATCACAACTCCTCACCAGCAAGGGAACAAGGTTGGAGGGAGAAGGAGTGTGATGAAATGACAGAATCAGACTTCAGAAGGTGGGTAGTAAGAAGTTTCTGTGAACTAAAAGATGTTCTAACCCAATGCAAAGAAACGAAGAACCTTGAAAAAAGATTTGACGAAATGCTAA
>NW_016107594.1:4045827-4049196 GCF_001604975.1 Cebus imitator
GGAAGCAGCATTAGCAGAACTCTGCCCAAAGGCAGTGTTTGCATTCCATGAAGCTTTAGAAACCTCATGTGGGGAAAAAGCCATACATGTTGAAATACATTTGTATGTGTGGGTTCATTCTTTTTCATTATTGAAATTAGCCCCAAGCCAGTGTAAGCTGACTGAGAATACATTCCTTTGGCTTCTCTAATGACCATTTCATTAGAAAAGCATTGCTTTAGATAGCAGAGTCGGTTATTTCCCAGATGCCAATGGGCTCCCTCAAGGACACCAGCTTGTGTGTACTGCCCGCTGCAAACACCCACCCATGCCCAGCCCAGGGCGGGGAACTTGGTAGTTTCTGCAGTGCTTGTCAGCTCTGACTGTCAAGCGATCACTATTTCCTGCACCCGGCCCTGTGGTTGGGCTCTGGAAGGTCCCCTGTTTTTCCTGACAGACATTTCAGATCATTTGCTTTCTATGTACGTTTTTTAATCATTATGACCCTGTCTCAGGTCATTCCCATCCATTGGAGTTAAAAGAGGAATGGCCCTCCTGATTGGACTGGCGTGGAATCTTAGGAGCAAAAATATCAAAAATAAAAGCAAATTTTTTTTCTGGCCTTAAAAAAAAAAAAAAAAAGAGGAACTCTGCACCTGAATAAGTACTGTCCTGAGAAATAGAACTCTGCACCTCAATGATTACTGTCCTCAGAGGGGACCTCTGCATCTGAATGAGTACTGTCCAAAGATAGGAACTCTGCACAAAATGAGTACTGTCCTTAAAGAGGAACTCTGCAACTGAATAAGTACTGTCCTCAGAGAGTAACTCTGCATCTCAATGATTACTGTCCTCAGAGAGAAACTCTGTACCTGAATACGTGCTGTTCTCAGAGAAGAACTCTGCACCTGAACAAGTACTGGCCTCAGAGAGGAACTCTGCATCTGAATGAGTACTGTCCTCAAAGAGGAAATTTGCAACTGAATAAGTACACTCCTCAGACAGGAACTCTGCACGTGAATGAGTACTATCTTCAGAGAGGAACTCTGCACCTGAATGATTACCGTCCTCAGAGAAGAACTCTACACCTGAATAAGTACTGTCCTCAGAGAGGAACTCTGCACCTGAATGATTGCTGTCCTCAGTGAGGAACTCTGTACCTGAATACATGCTGTTCTCAGAGAAGAACTCTGCACTTCCACAAGTATGATCCTCAGAGAGGAACTTTGCATCTGAATGAGTACCGTCCAAAGATAGGAACTCTGCACCTGAATGAGTACTGTCCTCAAAGAGGAACTCTGCAACTCAATAAGTACTGTCCTCAGAGAGGAACTCTGCACCTGAATGATTACAATTCTCAGAAAAGAACTCTGCACCTGAATAATTACTGTCCTCAGAGGGGAACTCTGCACCTGAATGATTACTGTCCTCAGAGAGGAGCTCTGCATCTGAATGAGTACTGTCCTCAGAGAGGAACTCTGCACATGAATGAGTACTGTCCTCAGACAGAAACTCTGCACCTGAATGAGTACTGTTCTCAGACAGGAACTCTGCACCTGAATGAGTACTGTCCTTAAAGAGGAACTCTGCAACTGAATAAGTACTGTCCTCAGAGAGGAACTCTGCACCTGAATGATTACCATTCTCAGAGAAGAACTCTGCACCTGAATAAGTATTGTCCTCAGAGAGGAACTCTGCACCTGAGTAAGTACTGTCCTTAAAGAGGAATTCTATAACTGAATAAGTACTGTTCTCAGAGAACAACTCTGCACCTGAATAAGTACTGTACTGAGAGAGGAACTCTACACCTGAACAAGTACTGTCATGAGAGAGGAATTCTGCAGCTGAATAAGTACTATCCTCAGAGAGGAACTCTGCACCTGAATGAATACTGTCTTGAGAGAGAAACTCTACACCTGAATACGTGCTGTTCTCAGAGAAGAACTCTGCACCTGAACAAGTACTGTCCTGAGAGAGGAACTCTGCACCTGAATTAGTACTGTCCTCAGAGAGGTACTCTGCACCTGAATTAGTACTGTCCACAGAGAGGAACTCTGCACCTGAATGAGTACTGTCCTCAGAGAGGAACTCTGCACCTGAACTAGTACTGTCCTCAGACAGGAACTCTGCACCTGAATGAGTACTGTCCTCCAAGAGGAACTCTGCACCTGAATAAGTACTGTCCTGAGAGAGGAACTCTGCACCTGAATAAGTACTGTCCTCAGAGAGGAGCTCTGCACCTGAATAAGTACTGTCGTGAGAGAGGAGCTCTGCATCTGAATAAATACTGTCCTCTGAGAGGAAATCTGCACCTGAGTAAGTACTGCTCTCAGAGAGGAACTCTGTACCTGAATGAGTACTGTCTTCAGAGAGGAACTCTGCCCCTGAATAAATACTGTCCTCAGAGAGGAACTCTTCACCTGAATGAATACTGTCCTCAGAGAAGAACTCAGCACCTGAATAAGCACTGTTCTCAGAGAGAAATTCTGCACCTGAATGATTACTATCCTGAGAGGAACTCTGCACTTGAATGACTAGTGTCCTCAGAGAAGAACTCTGCACTTGAATAAGTACTGCCCTCAGAGAGAAACTCTGTTCCTGAATAAGTACTGCCCTCAGAGAGGAATTCTGTACCAAAAAGAGTACTGTCCTCAAAGAGGAACTCTGTACCTGAATGAGTATTGTCTTCAGAGAGGAACTCTGCACCTGAATAAATACTTTCCTCAGAGAGGAACACTGCACCTGAATGAGTACTGTTCTCAGAGAAGAACTCTGCACCTGAATGGGTACTGTTCTCAGAGAGGAACTCTGCACCTGAATGAGTATTGTCCTCAGAGAGGAACTCAGCACCTGAACTAGTACTGTCCTCAGAGAGGAACTCTGCACCTGAATGAGTATTGTCTTCAGAGAGGAACTCAGCACCTGAATGAGTACTGTCCTCAGAGAGGAACTCTGCACCTGAATGAGTATTGTCTTCAGAGAGGAACTCAGCACCTGAATGAGTACTGTCCTCAGAGAGGAACTCTGCAGAAAAACCGTCCAGTAGACACCAAGGCTAAGAGCGGAGCACAATGGAGTTTAAATACTTAAACGTGGAAGGCCTCTAAGTTAGGGCAAAGTCTCCATACAAAGGGAATTAAAGATCTTATCAGGTGTACATTTTCAAATCACTCATTCACACATTCAGCCAGCATTTATTGAGCCCAGTATGGCATATACATGGCAGAGGTTAATTTAAGCTCATCTGGCTTATCACCACAGGGGCCTTGGGCATGGTTCTGATGTGAAATGTGTAACTGCGGGTTTGTGGACTGTTTGGGGACAGGATGAGGGATTCGTGCCTTTATAAAGGGATCCCAGGGAGCTTGCTCACCCTTTTCCCACCCTGTG
>NW_016107594.1:4050936-4061375 GCF_001604975.1 Cebus imitator
ACTCCATCCCCACACCCATCCCTCCAGCTTCACCCCTGCTTCTGGTAGGAGACAGAGCCGACTCCATCCCCACACCCATCCCTCCAGCTGCACAATTTGGGCCTCGCGGTGGCCTTCCAGGACTCTGCCCATGGTGCCAAAACCCAAGGGCAGCCCCTGTTCCCCCCGCGGTGAGCTGAGCACCGATGAACTCCCGCCCGCAGCCCTCCCATCCCTCCTGGCTCCCACCTTTCCAGTGCTCCTTCCGGAAGCTTCTCCCCACAACGCCGATGCTGAGGGCTCGGGGCTTCTCTTTCTACTTCCTCCTGTTTGGGGGTGGCTCTGTGGCTCCGTGGTCTGCACCGCACCTCCAGCCTAGACCTCCATGCTTCTTCCTGACGATTGGGTTGGCGGGTCCGTGGGACCTTCAGCTCAACACGTCTCGACTACTCGGCGTGGCAGAGCTGGGCCCTGTTGGCTTCAGCTGCGGAGAGGATCAGCGGCTGAGAGGCGGCAGCTGGAGAGGGCGGCCGGGCTCTCCATCCGGCTCCACTGGCTCCCTCCCAAAGCCGCTCCACACCTGCGCGTGTCCCTTCTCACCTGTGCTGCTGGAGGAGCTGTCTCCTCCGTGCTCTTCTGCAGCACGGCAGGGTCACGGGTCTTCATTTTGACATGACTCCGGCCCCTTTGTGAGTTCTCCTGCTCTGCCGTAACAGAGCAATGTTGATTCTCTCCTGTCGTGGAGGCTGTGAGTTCCAGACCAAGGTGCCAGCAAAACTGCAGCCTCCTGAGGCCTCTCCTGGGCGTGCGGACGCCGTCTTCTCCCCCTGTCCTCACGGGCTTGTCCTCTGTGCGCGTCTGTGTCGTCCTCTCCTATTCTTATAAGGACACCGGTCAGACTGGATCTGGGCCCCCGGTGACCTCATTCTACCTCGGTCACCGCTTCGAAGGGTATGTCTGCAAATGCAGGCACATTCTCAGGTCCTGGGATTAGGGTTCAGTACCAAGTCCAGGGAACACAATTCAGCCACAGCCCCTCTCCTGCTGAGCGTCCTCCAGTGACCTCCCAATCCCACAAGCGCAAGTCCTGCAGGTGCAGCCTGGGTGTCCCCCTGACCTCACGTCCCCCGTGTGTCCTGCCTTTCAGCCTCTCTGTCCAAGCGGGGCGCTCTGCCTGTGAATCCTGGGGCTGAGATGACCACTCAGGGCACTGTGGCTGAGGGCTGAGGTTTTCAGAACGTTTGTTATGACGTCACTATTTACCGAAACCTACTGAGAGCTGAGGGTTGAGGTTTACAGAACATTTGCGCCTCCCTCTATCCGGTTGGTCCTGCTCAGTCCTGAAGTCTCAGCCCAGCTCTTCCTGCAGGTAGACGGCGTCCCGACGCTGCACGCTGCTGCTCTGCTGGCTTGCCCCTGGGATTCCAGATCGGTCTGCACACATTTCACAGTCCCCAGCGGGCGTGCCACGGCTGACGAGCAGCTGTTTCCAGACTTCAGGCCGTTGGGGCCAGACTTCAGTGCTTCTGTGTTCAGAGAGCACCTGGCGCAGCGGCTGGCACACAGCAAACACTTAATAAATGCTCACGACAGAAATGTAATTTGATCTTTTATTTAGAATCTTCAATTGGCCTATAGATGATTGTTCTTTATTCTAGTTCATTTCTTATGTTTCTAAAACAGAAAGGGATCACATGTGACGTTTTTCATTCATGTCCTCTGCTCCTTTGTTTACTGAAATGCGGCTTTTCATCACCTTGTGGGATGTTCACGTGGTCCTGGCAGTGCAAGCTGTTGACTGTCAGAAAGTTATGATCTGAGGCTACAAGTCAGAGTGCCCCAAGCAACGACGTCCGTGCTGGAACCTGGCCTACCTGTGGAGCCCTACAGGTCACGTGCCCCGAGCAAGCCTGCCCGAGCTGGAGCCTGGCCTACCTGTGGAGCCCTACAGGTCATGTGCCCCGAGCAACCATGTCCATGCCAGAGCCTGGCCTACCTGTGGAGCCCTACAGGTCACATGCCCCGAGCAATGACGTCCGTGCTGGAGCCTGGCCTACCTGTGGGGCCCTACAGGTCACATGCCCCGAGCAACCATGTCCATGCCGGAGCCTGGCCTACCTGTGGAGCCCTGGTGTTTGACTGACAGACCCATGGAAAAGGCGTGTTTGGGGGAATCTTCTGGTTTTCAGATTTTGTGGCTTTTACGGAACGTCCAGCTGCTCATTCTTCCAGTAAAGAGCTAAAAGTCCTTCCCAAAGCCTTTCGCCATAGAGTGCGTCTTATTTGAACTCTGCGGGGAGGCTGGCGGCAGGGCCTCCTTGCCAGCCATCTGGGAAGGGAGGAGAGGAGGGCAAGGGGCCTGTCAGAGGCACGTGGGCCTGGAAAGGCTGGTCCCCGAGCAGCACGTCTGCTGAGACATCCTGAGCCAGCCGGTGGCCAGACGGGCTCTCCCACCTGGGGTGCAACGAGCTTGGCAGCCATCGGCAGGGCCTACCAAGTGGCATCTGTGTGGCCCGACACGCCTGCACGTGCCCTGTGGTATTTTATGATTTCAAATAATCTTTATTGGCCAAAACATTTTGTGAATAGCCCAGCTGACATCCATTTTCAGTTTCTTTTCTTTTAAATTCTCTACTTTTTCAAATTAAAGTTTTAACGTATGTTCAACATCTCGTCATGCAAACGTGCATCTCAGTTACACAGTCACTCAACAGTACCAGGCGCTGGACCAGAAGGTTGAGGCTTCCCCAGGCTCGTACACCTGAAAATATGTTCTTCCCGAAAAGGTAAAATGAAGTAAAACACTGTCTTTTATTGTAGAAGGTTAAAATTGGAAGGATTAAATACATAGTCATATTTGTTCAAACAGAGGAAGGTCAGCAAAGAAGTAAACTTTTAAAACAGCAACAAAAAAACATAGTATTGAAAAATAGTTACCCTGCCTCTAATATTCAAGGTACCGCAATGTAGAGATAATTTTTCTCCTATACGTTGGCAAGTACCTATCTTGGAAATGGAATTACTATGCACCCTTGGGAGACGAATTGCTATAGAAATATAAATAAAAAAAAATTGTCTGTGGCTGTTTCCTCTGCCGTGCTATAGATTTTCCCTTTGTCTTAATGACTTCTAGAATCAGTTGTATCATATGTCGAGAAAATTTCTGACCCAGAGAAAAATCATTATAATCTAATTTTATATTATTTTCCTTCACAATATCAATAATATTCCCTCCCTGGAAAAATTGGGTGAGAGGCGTATTTGGGCAAGTAAAGCAATCCGATAAATCATTTCACAGATGAGAAAGACGCCATGTGTGAAATGAAAGTTAGATGTTTTCAAAACCACTTCATTTAAGGAGAGGACACTAATCAATATGCAGTGCTTTCCAAAGTGAGAGAAACGGGGGATGAGGGAACATTGATGCATGTGGGAATGTTTATCCTGTTCTTATTTGAGTTGGCTGGCGAGTAGATTAAAAGGCTCTATTCAGCTGAATCACCAGCTGCCTTTAAAGGTTGAGTGAAAAAGCAGGTAAACTCGGTAACCCCAAACCAGCAAGCATCCTCCGGGAACATCGTCCTGTCTATGTCTAAAACAGATGGTCTTTATCGAGTCTATCCTTGATGGGCATTTGCGTTGGTCAAGTCTTTGCCAAATACCTAATGTAGGTGATGAGGGGATGGATGCAGCAAACCGCCATGCATGGCATGTGTGTACTTATGTAACAATCTTGCAAGATCTGCATATGTACCCCAGAACTTAAAATTAAAAAATCCAAAAATTAAAAAAAAACAGATGGTCTAATATGTATTTTTAAATTCTCAATACATCTTTCATGCATATATCCAATATTTAATTTATTATGTGAATATTATACATTTGTATTTAAACAAGGTGAAACAATCTAATAATAACACCAACTTTTATCTTTTGAGCCTGCATAAAGTAACATGTTTAAATAAATCTTATTCTTCAAAGTACTCACTTTGGAATGTTTTCAAAAATAACTCTTTGGAATTATTTTCAGGAGCTAGTTTTAGAAAGAAAATCGTAAAAGAAAGTCAATCTGTCAAAATAACCTCTCTCCCTATACGTATAACACAGGCACACATATACACACATATACATGTATCAGTGAAGGATAGCTATTGAACGTGTTAGTATATTAATTTCCAAGTATTTACATATAAAAGTAAGAAGTATTTAAGTAGAAAAATTTTGAAATCCGCTTGACTTATTGACAGGAAGCTTTGGATCAAAGTTGAAATTTAGCTCTCACAATTATCTAGACACTTATGTCCTATACATTTTGATAGTTTTCCTCCATAATTTTGTTTTCCCACACAGGGATTTTTCATTTATTTATAATCTTATTAAATAGACTATATTGTATGTCATCTAAATTTTATTTAGTAAATGAAGATTTAAATATTTAATATACAATACTTAGGGTAAAATGCGAAACAGGAGAGGTTAATGATTAATCTGTACATGCATTTCCTCACAGGGTACCTTGTAACCCTACAGTGCTACATATCTCCCTTAGTGCCTTTCATTTCTTTATTCACTGGATTCTCAGACTCTCCCATAACTCGGACAGTCCCCTGCATCACTTAGAGGAAATTCTGACTCAAAACTAGGCAAAGATCCAGTAGAAACTCTGAATAGAATCTTTTTTTCTGTGTGATTTATTTGGTGTGTGCATTTTTGGAATACAAAATATACATGGTAAAAATTGCATCCATATAAATTAAAATTTTAGTCTGAGCTCAGAGCTGTTTCTTATCTCTGTAAAATCTGTTTTATTTTCATTCTCACTATAAAGACAGCCCTAAAGCAATAAAGTCGTTTTCTACGAGGTAATCATTGTTTGAAAGCATTTCTGAAGACCGTCCAAGTGCTTAATTGTTTACTTGCTCCTACGAGACAGTAAACAAATCCTGGAAAAGAAGTGAGTAACGATCTCGTGGAGTGTTGTTTTTCAATGCAATAATTGTAAATCTCATGACTTCCCTGATTCTAATTTTTTCTGTTCACATCAGCGCAGAGCATGTGAGAACTGGCCCACGACTCACGGTGGGGCAGGGGTGAGCAGAGCAGGCCGAATCAGAGGACAACAGGAAGCTATACCCACCGCCCAAAGCCGCCCGGTGCCTGTGCCTCGGAGCTGTGTTGTCAGGCCTGTGGGTTTCTCTCGGGCAGGCCCTGGGCACCGCCCTCCCTCGCACACCAAGCCCTGCGAGACGCCAGACAGCCAGGACCTGCTGCCTTTCTCCCCAAGCCCATGGCTCAGCGTTGAAGCAAGCTCCGCCGCATAAAAAGCACACCGAGAACCCACAGCTTTCTTTGAAAAATAATCTTTAAGCTTGTGTGACTAAATTATCCACGGCTACAACTTCTTTTGAATACCGCAGAGGCTGAGAGTCAGCAAAGAGAACAAGCACAAGGGCTTACAGTGGGGACGGGACGGAACGCAGTTTGAATGCAGTTCCTTCTCTTCCATCCACAGACACTGCGACGCAATATTCTCCACAAGGCACAGGGATGGTACTGATTGTATACAGAGGTGTGATTCTGCAATTTGTAATTCTGCGAAGTGCAATCTCCTGGAATTCCTGTTCACCTTAGCACTGAAACAAACCAAGACCTATTCATGGGTCTCACACAGTCCTGCCTGCACTTCTCTTTGCTTCTCTCCTGTTGTGTCTGCTGTTGCTGATGTGATTTGTTATGAACATAACTGTGTTCTATTTCCCCACAGAGCTGTCCCTTAAATTCCTAAGATACTGCACAGCACTCCAGACCCTCTGGTATTCAGAACACCTCACTCCCTATCACTGTGTTATTTTATGGCTCCTCTCCTTAGCCACTGTGTGCCACGGGAGAGCTTTTATTGCTTGCTGTGTTTTATGGGTTTCTCCAGGCCATGTATATTCATCGTGTTATAGAAATAATAACATATTTGGCAGTAAAACATTAGGCAGTGATATTTAGGTTGGATGGTAAATTTTCAAAGAGGTGGGTATGGTTTTCCATGAGAACGACAGGACATTGCGACGCCGAGTGTTCAGAGGTCTAAGATGGTTAGTGCACCTGTGTTAATGACGGACCTGCTCAGGGGCAGTGAGTCATGTTTGCAGATCTGCCTACTGAACAAGAGACCGGCCTGACGTGGCTACGGGAAGCCTGGGAGTGACCGCCGCTCATCAGCCAAAATCTCCGTGCAACCCATTAAGCTTTGCTGTTTAAAACTTGATCACCTTCCAAACGTTAGCACTTCTATTTTTTTTTTCTAATCTATAAAACTTTCTAAAAGTTATACTTGATCATTTTCAGGAAGCTTGATAATTAGTAGATTTCACTCTAAGAAAAGGAAAGGTTATTTCTAAGAGACAAAGCACGCTTGCGAATGCAACAGTGTGACAAATGCAATCAAGGAACGTTACTTATGTCAGCAGAGCACACCGTACCTGTGGTGCCACGGGCACCCGCTCCTTCTAGGATAAAGGGAGGTGCAGCTGCAGAGTCCCTGCGGGAAGGCTGAAAGTGGCGTTCTCTTCTTACCTGCTGTTGACCTGATGGTGGAGGTGATGTCGGACGGTGTCATCATGGGGATACATTCGTCATCTTGGGAGTAGCCGGCTTGAATGGCTCGAAGGTAGCTGTGACTCCTTGTTCGGAAACATCCTGGGAGGTCTAGGGCGTCCATGGCCTGAGATTCGACTTCGCTGAAGACGGACTCGCATACGGATTCGAACTGCCCGTTGACCTCCGCCTCGCTCACCTGCAATCATCAACAGCACACGTGATGCCCGGCCCTGCAGGGTCACTACTGCCGCGTTGGAGAGAGCCAGGAGGGTGCACTCACTGCATGGCACCCCTTCACGGCCTCGTATTTCAGCAGAGCTAACTTGAAATCAGCGTGGACACTGGCTGAGCTTGGGAAATGGATCATTGGGTTATTCCTTACAAAACACTTAGGCAAACAGCCAATTCCAAGTGTTGATGAAGTTCTGGGGACCCACCGGGTGAACCTTCAAGGTATGGCTGACAGTTATTACAACGTTTAAGAGAGGCAGAACTTGTAAAAGATTAGCAAAGTAGCTGGTACAAATAAGTGTTCAGAATCGATTTCTTCCTTCTCTCTCCCCACATGCCGGTCTCACCTTTCAAGGTACTCCAGGTGCTGAGGCCGTGTCAGGGAAAGCACATGAAGTGCATACATTCCTCAGTTCTTTTTCAGAACGGGGCGCCTGCTCCTACCCATTGCCACAGCAACCAATCACAAATCTGGCTTCTGAACCCAGCTCCTTCTCACCATTACTGCAGCACACATCTGAGACCAGGCGAGAAAGAAATGGCTGTACTGGTGCTTTTGTCCACATGAAATGTGTTGCGTTACCTAAATTCCAGCCTTTTCTTTCTTCTTCTTTAGGTTAGGATATTAGTATACTCACTTCATGGGATAGTTTAGCAGATAAAGCACTTATTATCCAGCCTATGCTTCATTTCCAGGTATGGAGTCACCCTGGGGCCCTAAATGTTTCAACTGCATTTGAAGAAAACTCATCCTGGCTTGAGT
This sequence comes from Cebus imitator, assembly GCF_001604975.1. Taxonomy (NCBI): domain Eukaryota; kingdom Metazoa; phylum Chordata; class Mammalia; order Primates; family Cebidae; genus Cebus; species Cebus imitator. The sequence goes on from NW_016107594.1 coordinate 4,058,501, forward strand.
GGTGGGGATCTCAGTGGATGTGCCCACGCTGGCGTGGCTGCCGGGTGAGTCACCACCGTGGCTTATGGTGGTTGACCAGGAGGCAATGCGTGGCCCGTGGGTCTCCTGGTGGCCGTTCTGTTGCATTCCCATGAGCCAAATCTAGATATTTTGGTTTTGTTTGTTTGTTTGTTTTGAGATGGAGTCTTGCCTTGTTGCCCAGGCTGGAGTGCAGGGGCGTGATCTCAGCTCACTGCTACCTCCATCTCCCAGGTTCAAGCAATTCTCCCGCCTCAGCCTCCTGAGTAGCTGCGATTACAGGAGCCCGTAATTAGCCACCACGCCTGGCTAATAACCATGCCTGGCTAATTTTTGTATTTTTGGTAGAGACAGGCTTTCGCCATATTGGCCAGGCTGGTCTTGAACCCGGGCCTCAGGTAATCCACCCGCCTCGGCCTCCCGAAGTGCTGGGATTTCAAGCATGAGCCACTGCACCTGGCCCAAATGGGGAGGTTTTAAATGGAAACCCAACAAAGTAGAATATTGGACTGAAACGGTGTTGCAGAGACCAGGTGGAAGGAATGAGGATTTTCAGAATGGAAAGCTGAACACAGGCTGATTACACAGTCCTCAGAGACAGAGGCCATGGCACAGCACGGAGGGAAACCAGGTGACTGGGACCGTGACCATTGACCCCTCTCCTCCAGTTCTCATCATAGCCTGTGGGTCTCCCCCAGGGCACATCTCACACCTGTCAACATGCATGTGCAATTGGGATGCTTGTTCGTGACACCTGTGAACAAGGGCCAGCCTCTCCGGAAGCATCAGGTCTTGGGGAAGGGGCAGGAGCAGCCCCCACGGTGCAGACACAGCCTCCTTCCACCTGTGGGTCATCTCCTCATCCCACCCCTCCTGCTGCAGATACCTTGGCTGGAAACCCGGGAATCCGCCTGGACCTCCCGCAGGTCCCAGGCATCTGTATTCACCCTTCAAGCCCACCTGCTGCTCTTGGGCCTCAGTTTCTCCTTTGTGCTTTGGCCTTCTTCTCTCCCTGTCCTCCATCCCGCCACATCCTCACAGCTGCCTATGACTGTGTATCTCTCTCTCAGTCTAGCACCGTTCCACAGTTTGATGTTTTCACTAGCACAGTGTTGCAGCTGAGCACAGATTCCTCAGCACGGCCCTCTGGGGTCCAGCCACCGATCCCCACCAGACAGATTCTGCACCCCTTTCCCGAACGGGAGCCACACACTCAAGTGGCAGAAAGTCACGCCATCCCCCAAACCACCCTCCGTCTCTTTTGCTTCTGAGGATGAACAGCTGATCCCTCTCTCTGCCATAATCTCTCCGCACTTCCATCCCCTTTGCTCTCCACAGCTGCAGACCTCAGCTGGGCGGTCACGTTCTCCAGGATGGTCCCCATATGCGGCTGGGGAGATGCTGGGTTCCCACCATGCTGGACACATTCACATCAGGGACCTAGCTACAAGCTGTCAGCACTCACTCACTTATCTGACTTTGCTCAGTTTTCCTTAGAAACCAGGTGCGATTTTGCTTCCTCCCTCCCTCCTCTCTGTTTCTCTGTGTGCCTTTCCCTCCCTCCTTCCCTCCCTCCTTCCCTCCCTCCTTCCCTCCCTCCTTCCCTCCCTCCTTCCCTCCCTTCCTTCCTTTTCCCCTCTCTCTTTCTCCCCTCACCACTCCCATTCAGATTATCTCTCTTCTTGGTTCTCCCAGGGATGTGTGAGAGCCCAAAGCACCAACAACTTCCTGAAACCCCTGGATTATGTTGGCAGATACATTTTAAAAATACACCGTTTTAACACCGGATGAGTCTTTTCCTCTAGTTGTCAGCAGAGTAAAAGGCAAGGTCAAAGAATCAGGTTCTCCGTCTCACAACCGTTGTGGTCTCCAAGTTCAGACCCGTGGACCTCTCTGGTTTTGCCCTAAGGTTACCTATGTGCTGGAAGGATGGCCCCTCTCCTCAAAGAGTCTGAGTGAGCCTAACTCAGCACTGGCCCTGGAGAGACGGAGGGTGAGCGAAGGGCAGTGGAGCCTGAGGCCACCTGCAGGGAGACAGACCAACACTGGGCTGGAGAAAGAGTTGGCACAACACTGGCGGAATGGCCTTTTCCGGAAAGGTCTGAGGATTCCTGACACTGGACAGAGACAGACAAACTCAGGGACGCACAGCCAGGACACAGCTAGTGAGGCGGCCTCAGGAACCCAGCAAAGTGCTTGGAAACACGCAGACTGGCTTGGAAATAGGACATTTTCCTGGACCATGAATTTCTTCCAATCTAAGTTTTCACTGAAGTAGAATTTTACAGAAAAGCCTTAGATTGCGTCATTCATGTCAAAGATCTACTGTAGACAGTGTGAGGTCAGATCTGTGTAAGGCCCGCGTACGCCTCAGTGGACACCCTTCTGCAAGCCCGGCCCTGCTGCCCTCGCTCCTGAAGAAGAGAACCCATTAACCTGGTGTGTGCATTTCAAAAACAGAAGCCAACATCTCAGCAGGACCTTGGCTATGCTTCCAGCTACAAAGGCTTGTCAATGAGGTTCTAGACATGAAGGGAACCCCTCCTCCCCCAAACAAATAAAGAGCGAGGAGCATCTGAAGTTGGTCCAGCAGGGAATTAAAATGATCGTTCACTCAGGCCTCCCAAAACTCTCGGGACACACAGACTTCCTGCCGAGACTCTGGAGGTGGTGGGGAGGGGCGGACACCTGAACCTCCTGGCTGAGACTCTCATGACACCCAGATCTCCCACTAGACTCTCTGGAGGTTGGGGGGACAGACACTCAGACCTCCTGGCCGAGACTCTGGGAGACACACGGACCTCCCGCCGAGACTCTGGGGGACACACGGACCTCCCGCCGAGACTCTGGGGGACAC
>NW_016107594.1:4061927-4072244 GCF_001604975.1 Cebus imitator
GAGACTCTTGGGGACACGCGGACCTCCCGCCGAGACTCTTGGGGACACGCGGACCTCCCGCCGAGACTCTGGGGGACACACGGACCTCCTGCTGAGACTCTTGGGGACACGCGGACCTCCCGCCGAGACTCTTGGGGACACGCGGACCTCCTCTCATGAGTTCATGAGCTGCAGGACGCCCAAGCAGAGCCCAGCTACGGAGCTTGCAGTCAGGAAATGGCATAGACATAAGCATGTCTCACAAGACTTCGGTTAGATTTTAAATTCCCTTTTTGTGCTTGAGAAACAAACTGAGTGTTAAAGAAAAAGGGCAAACTTTTAACAGCAAACTGAACAAACTTTGGTCTGTCATCAAATTCACGTCTCTCCCGAGTCCGAAGTGTTAGTGATTCCACACGTCCCACCCTGGTCCACGGCAACTGCCCCCTCCTTCCTGAATTGTTGGGTTTCGTGGCCTAGGGCTGGACAATCGTGGAAGTGTGTTTCTGGGTGTGATATAGTCCCACCTACCACCAGCGGTCCAGGATTATTTTAAATAACAGTATATATTTTTAAATAATTCAATACTGAGTTCAAGTTAAAGTCATGCCACAGAACTCTGCAATGGGAATGACTTAGAATTCTAAATTTCCAAGTCGTTAAATAAACCCCCAACCCCCAACCGGTCTGCTTAACCATTGTTTCCAATAATGAATCCTTTCAGACAGAAAAAGATGCGAGAAAATGTTATTTTTACCGACTTATTTTTGTAGACACCATCTTGGGTTCACTGAAAGCAGCAGCACGAGAGAACTAGTGTATTTAGCTTACATTGACCCCCAAAATGACAGCCACGGAAAGCCTCTTACGGTTTCATAAGAGCATTTAAAGAGGCGTGAAATCCATTTAACTGAAACTTGTTTGTGGAAAGCACTAGAGATGCATGTCCCTATCTCTGAAGAGATAACTTTGCACTTCTGTTCAAACCTTTTGTTGGGTTATACCTGTTTAAAAGCTGTATTTTGGTAAACTAGGTTATATTGACTGAAAGGGAAGGTGAAAGGTGATAGCTTTAAAATGCGGAAGTCTACTGTACCCTCATCCCTGCGTAGGGAAAAAGTCGTTACGACGTGTCACTGACTTTCTGTTACTCTGCTTAGTTAATTAGTGTCTCCCAGAATCACCTTGGACTTTATGCTGAAATAGAATGTTTCCTCAGTTATTACACAATTATAATTATCTGGTTGCTGAGGATCAGTTGTTATTGTTTGTGGGGGTCTGGCTGGGAGCAGGGGCTGGATGACTACCATTCCTGTTTGCCCAGGACTGGAGTGCAGGGCCAGGGATGGCCTTGCCTTGTCATTAGGGAAAAGTCAGTGCAGATCCTGCTGAAGATGAGAACTTAACCCCACTTCTGGAAGAAAGGTAGTAACTGAGTAGATAAAAGAGGTGGTATCCTTCTTGAGGTGTGGAACAGGGAAAACCTTAATAGTTCAGTGGAAAAAGTTCAGAGTACAACTTTCTGATGAGAAAAGAAAACTGCAAAATGAATAGACTATCTCATAAGGCATGTAAAGTCTGCGGCAGAAGAAAGACGGGCTTACGAATCCCGGGCGTGCTACCCAGAGCTCACAGCATGATCCCTCTGCAGCCAGGGGGCCTGCCCAGAGTCACACGCGGCTACTTACTGTTATCACGGTGATAATAAGGGCTATCATTTTTGAGTGCTCAGTATATTCCGGACTCTTTACCTAGTAACATCCAAAATTCCCTGCGCAATTACTTTGTCACTAACTGCATCACAGGAGGGCGTGGAAAGCGCGGGCTCTTAAACCCTACTCCACACCAAGTCAGAGAAAACGTTAGGTGTACAAACTCAAGGGCAGCTCAAGTACTGTTTTCAACGGCATTTAAATTAGTAAGCAATGTGTTTGATTAAAATTATAAAATATCCATTCTTCTTTGCTGTATAATATAGGATGATTACAATCAATGACACCTGCCCATTTTGTCACTGTGTGTTCTCAGCCCTGTCCACCATGAGTGGGGGAGCAGGGGGCCTCCCTTTCACAGCCCCCATGTCTCAGGGACCTGATTTTCACACCACCCCTCCCATGGTGCCCAGGGACCCTTCTCATGGCCGTTGTGTCTGTCCTGAAATAAGTCCTTTCCTGGAGTGAGCCCGACCGGCAGGTGTCTGTGAGTGACACCAGGCAGTCCCCTTACAGGACATTCTGAGGCGCAATTTGGGGGACGTAGCTGAAAGCCACACTGCCAGAGCCTTTCCCTGGCCCCTTTTTAGTGTAAAAATATCCTGGGAGAAGGAAGAAAGCCACCAGCCTTTCTGTCACTGCTTCCTCAGAAAAAAATCAACAATGCGAAAAGGATATAGAATGACAAGTGTCGAAAAGAGTAAGTTCACGCGTGCTTAATCAGCCAGAGCTGATTCCAGGTGGAACCCCCTGCACCGTGGTCTCGCACGCGCGCTGCTGTCCGGGAAGGCAGTGCCGTCACCGCCTGTGCAGCCAGGGCCTCGCGAGGCCAGCTGGCCGGGGAGACTGGACCCCAGGGAGAAAGGGCGAAGGGACCCCGACCTGGCTCACGCAGCTGGCCTGGCTCAGGGTGCTGACGGCCCTCATGTAGCTCTGGTTCCGGGAGCGGAATTTCGGGGAGTTGTAGTTCGCGGCGGGGTCCAGGCTGTGGCCAACAGGCACGTCGCTTGCAGCTTGCAGGTAGCTCTGGCTACAGGAAAGAAGAAAGGAGAAAAGGCATTCTGTGAGCACCCAGAGACGGGAGCATCCTAGGGATGGGAACGACCGTTCACCCACACTGAGAGGCTGTTGTCACACTTCCAGCTCAATGTCTGTGTCTTTTGATGGATAACTTTGCCTTATGCAAATATTCTGAGATTCACATTTACGAATGTGAATTTCATCAAAAGTAATAGGGGAGGCTATTTACAAAATTGCCTTTGAAACCTGAGATTTTATGGCCAGGTAGTGAAATTAGGATCATTCCATATTAAAAAATAAAGAGTGCTGGAAGCTCTAGTAACCCATACAGCACAATAGCAAGCTCAGCTCCTGAACTGAAGCCAGAAGACTGAGAGCCTCATAAAAATTATTAGCTCTCTGGCAACTTTACATATTTTTAAAAAATAACAGAGAAAAATACAAGGCTCACTTTCAGTTTTATCTTATGCAAAGTTGTCCAGGTTATGCAATATCAGCAAAGATAATAGGAGGAAGCTGAGTGAAATCCATTTTATTATCACAGTGGTTGTTTTCTTCCAAACTCCCTTAAAAAATCAATGTTCTCTGGTCCTCCTTCTTGCCATTTTGTGAAATGTTAAGAGCACAGAAGAACCTTGCAGATGTTTGGCAACCAAAGATCCAACTTAGCTTCAGTTTCTACCGGTTACCAATTTTCTTCCAATGTAACAGCTGTCCCTTCTGATTAATACCACCGTTTGCATTTTAACATTCTCAAATTGAGGTTGCCTTCTAGACAGAGAAAACCTAAAAGAAGGATTCTCGTCCTCTGGATCTGGTGTCCAGTTTCTAACCAGTGCCTGCTGCGCGAATGAAGTGAGCACCTCAGAGCCACGGCTCGTGACCCCGGTGGTGGTCGCTGGACGGCCCTCACAGGTGGATCCGTGTATTTTGTGAGTCTGTGTTTCAAATACGTATTCTATCAATTATTCTCTTTGTTTCAAAATAGAGTGTGACACATAAATGTTACCACTGAAGAAAGCTAATAGTTTTTTAAAACACAGACTCACAATAGCTAACATTTTCTGTGCATGGTTACACCAGAGATGCCAATACGTGTTTTGCACTGTCCTAACCCATTTAATTTTTACATTAGTCCTATAAACCAGGCCCCCTCCCAACCCTCCTCCTACGAACGTGGCATGAGATGTGCATTGCTGCCAGGCCACATGCTCAGGCTCAGGTGGGGTGGGGGTGGCGCTCCCTTCTGAGTCCATGCAGCCTGGCTCGGGGTTCATGCTTAAAATCTCAAGGTCACAGCTGCTGAGTCACAGGAACATGGAGCCCAAAAGATCCCATCCTTTGATACCACAGACTTTTTAATAGTTAAAAAACAACAAACAAAACCCCAGCCTCATTTGGCTTAAGAGGCTTTTAAAAAATATTATAAGGGCTTAGCATTTTATCATACAGAGTCCCAGAAGGCCAGCTGTCTTCCACAGCCACAGATCAAAACTCAAGAACAAGGACTGGGGTCGGCGGGGCCCATCAAGACTGGGGGATGCACCCTCTGGCCGCTCTGCCACGTGACACATGGTGAAGCCCCCAGCACAGCCTTCCCCACAAAATCTGCCTGGCTCTACCCCTGAAAATCCTCCCCGGACATCCCCGGCCATTTTGAAGTTGACTTTCAGCCCCTTTGATTATCCCTCCAGGTGGTAATTCCCATGGCATTCCGGTTGTCAGAAACGAAAACAAATTTTGCTATATAGACTTTGTAGCTTAGAAAATTTTTTTAAAAAGTGAAAAGTTTTCTAGAATGACACAGAAATGTTTCTGTTCTATTTTGCGTGTGTGTACATGTGTGTGTGTTCCAGAGTTCGCAGCTGTCTTCTGTATGAGCATTTGTTCAATCCAGGCTATGATGGCAGAGCCAGAGCCCCCCTTATTACATTAAAAAATTCGTGTCGCTGTGAGGCTGTGAAGAAAAGGGAACACTCGTACACTGCTAATGTGTGTTCAACGGTTGTGGAAAGCAGAGTGGCAAATCCTCAAAGAGCTAAAGCAGAACTACTGTCTGTTGTTCTGTCTGTCCGTGAGCGTCTGTCCGTGGTTCTGTCTAACCGTTGTTCTGTCTGTCCGTGAGCGTCTGTCCGTGGTTCTGTCTGTCTGTTGTTCCCTCTGTCCGTGAGCATCTGTCCGTGGTTCTCTCTGTCCGTGAGCGTCTGTCCGTGGTTCTCTCTGTCCGTGGTTCTGTCCGTGAGCATCTGTCCGTGGTTCTGTCTGTCCGTGGTTCTGTCTGTCCGTGAGCGTCTGTCCGTGGTTCTCTCTGTCCGTGGTTCTGTCTGTCCGTGAGCGTCTGTCCGTGGTTGGGCCAACCTGCATCTCAGTTCTGCTGCTGCAGCTGTTGGTTGGTTTGGGGAACCTGGCACTGTAGAGGCAGTGGCTGTGCCATCAGGGGCTCTGCCTGTGAGATCTCCTTTTCTAGACTCCCCAGAGTGCACATGGGCACAGGGTCTTCTGGTAAGACGTGTTTTCTCCAAACTGGAGGTGACGCTGGCAACACAAAGGGGGGTCCAGGCTGCTGATGGCAGCTGCGGCAGCAGCCACCTCTGGTCTGCCTGCTGTCTGTGGCCATATTCCTACCTCAGCGCCAGCCGTCCCACCTCTCTGTGGTACCAGCAGCTCTGACTGTGAGGTCTCTGCCAATGTGGCTGGTGATTCCGTTTTCACTGAGGCAGCTCTGAGATGAGACTCATCCTCTGGCTGCAGAGGCCTCACACTTGGTCTCTTGCCCAACTGCAAATGCTCGGGGGACCCCAGGTCTGTGCCATCCATTTCTTTCTGCCTATTAAGAGTTGGTTTCTCCATCTGCTGAAGGTACTGGTGGGTTTTGTGAAGGATCCCATGAGAAGTATGTGATGATCCTCCATGTCCTCTAGGCTACAGGACTCATCACTGCTGAAGCCAGGTCATACATTCACGGTGAACCAGGCCTCCCCCACTTGCTCTGCCGCAGGCCTCCTGAGGCCCATTTTCACTGAAAACACTGACAAGTCTGAGACCTGTCAGGCCACCAATGCAAAGCCTGACCTCATCATTGATACTTGTATTGGGAGTTGCTGATCGAAGTAGAGTGGAAGGTAGCAGTGTAATCCTTTGACATTCAACATTATTTGAGGCTTATTTAAAAAAAAATCAATTTGTTAATCTTTCTCTATGATTTATTTTTCCATAAAGACAGAACACAGAGGAGGCCCGTGTCAGTGAACTGTCCATGCAGAGTTGAGGTGAACTGAGAAGCATGGAGACCTCCATCCGTCAGAACCAGGGCAGAACGAGTTCTCTAAAAAGGGCTTTTACTGCTGTGGTTAAAATACTCTCCGAGTATATGTTAATTTAGAAAATGAGTTACTCATCTATCGGATGCTTCCTGGCATCATTTATCACGGCATCACCCGTATCCTCATGGAGCTGGCTGTGCAGTGCAGAAATTTCAGTTGAAGTCGATTTTCTAAAGGATATATTTACAGAGACCCAATGTCTTTCTAAAAATCTTACTTTTCTCAAATCGCTTTATAGTTCAACTGTGAGATGTATTTCTAAGAAAAGATAGCAATATTGTGCTAAGGAGTAGAAATTAGATTCCCTTTGAGAGAGGAGAGCGACTTAAAAGTCAGGAAAGAAATGATGAGTACTAAGGAAACCTCCAACTGTCTGTCTTCCAGGACATGGGTGTCAATATATCTATAGTGATGAACATAAAAATTTTAAGACAGATGAAAAATCTGCTCTTGCTACAAAGTTGTGTCCCTATAGATCTTCAGAGATTAAATAACAGAAATCACATTTTTAAAAATGAGAAATAATTTTTATATGAACATATGTATATTAAAACATATAATACAATAATGTTAAATACACAAAAAGTTTATATTATTTAATATTATATGTAGTTTAGCCAATTTGAAAAATAGTCTGGGAGTTCTTCAAAAGGTTAAACATTGAGTTATCAAGGACCCAGCAGCTCCACTCCTTGATATATGCCCAGGAGAAAAGAAAACATGTGTCCACATGAAAACTCATACAAGAATGGTCACAGCAGGGTTGAGCACGGTGGCTCACGCCTGTAATCCCAGCACCGTGGGAGGCTGAGGCAGATGGATCTCTTGAGCTTAGGAGTTTGAGACCAGCCTGGGCAACATGGTGAAACCCCACCTCTACCAAAAGTACAAAACTGTAGCTGGGTGTGGTGGTGGGCATCTGTGGTCCCAGCTACTTGGGCGGCTGAGGAGGGAGGATCGCTTGAGCTCAGGGGGCAGAGGCTGTAGCAAGCGGAGATCGTGCCATTGGACTCCAGCCTGGGCAACAGGGTGAGACCTCATCTTAGAAAAAAAAATAATGGTCATAGCAGAATTATTCATAATAGCCCCAACAGGAAACAACCTAAGTGTACATCTGTGACGAAACGGTAAATAAACCGTGGTCTATCTATACAATGGAATACAATTCCATCATACAAAGAATTGCAGCTCTGGCCTACGCTGCACTGTGGATCCACCTTGAAAACATGACGCTACGAAGCCAGACACAAAGACACAGTGCTGTGGGACTCCACGGCAATGACAGGAGAACGTGCATGAGTGATCGCCAGGGGCTGGAGGAGTTAGGGGAAGTGGGGAGTGACGGCGGTGGCATGGGGATGCTTTCTGGTGTGAAAGAAATGTTCTAAAATGGATTTCAGTGATGCTCACACAACTCTGTAAATGCACTAAGAACCACTGAATTGTACTTCACGTGGATGGATTGTACGTACTTAAATCCTATCTCAATGAAGGAGGAAAGCAACATACAAAGAGCACTCTAGTTAGTTTTATGTCATCTGTTAGCTGAAGTGAAACGTAGGCTCAGAATGTAGACTTGAAACAAACCAAGGTCCCACGGGTACCTTCACTCCGTCTTCTCTCTCAGGCCCCGAAGGAGGACAGCAAGGGAGATCTGGGGCAGCAGAGTTAACAGTAATTAACCTTCCATCAATACTTCCACTCCTCGGCTGTCATTGGGAGCCAGTTATGATTCTCTGAGGAAGGTATTATATAATTAACCTTGCTTTAACAAGAAGAGAAAGTCTTGATTCACAGGTGACAGGTTTCTTCTACAGCATGAGCCGGAGCTGAGATTTGAGCTTAAAGACCTTCCAATTCCATATGTGGCATTTGTTGTCTTCATGGTGTGTTTTAAACATCTGCCACGGATTACCACAATGACGTGGTAAACTGATAATTCAGACAAACACAGAAACGAGTCAACAGTTTACTTCCAGAGTGCAGAGCTGCAGGCTTTGGTTCTCAGCCCATCATGGGCGCTGCGGGCTTGGACAGTTAGCAAAGGCTGTGTGTTCTGTTTTCTCCCTAGAACATGGAAGGCAATGTCAGTGGGGCACGTGTTTGCTGGATGGGACGACCGTCAGAAGGAGCAGGGCATAAAAGTCTTAGATTTCTCATTGAAAAGATTTATCCTAAAGAGGCTCTTAGGCCCACAAGTATGTAGCAGGTTTCTAAAGCTGCCGCACAAAGGACCAGCTGCTCTCACTCCATACCCAGATTCACATGTTCACGAGAGAGTCTTGTGATCATCTGCTTCCTTCAAGTTATAAACAGAAAACCTGAGGGGTTTCTGCTGTGTGCTTCTGTGTCATGTAGATTCCTGGATCACCGTCTCCTGTGTGCTTGTATGTCACATAGATTCCTGGATCACGGTCTCCTGGGTGCTTGTATGTCATGTAGATTCCTGGATCACCGTCTCCTGTGTGCTTGTATGTCACATAGATTCCTGGATCATGGTCTCCTGTGTGCTTGCATGTCACGTATATTCCTGGATCATGATGTCCTGTGTGCTTGTATGTCACGTAGATTCCTGGATCACGGTCTCCTGTGTGCTTGCGTGTCATTAGATTCCTGAATCACGTCCCCAGAGATGGAATTTAGAAAGGCAGGGTCAACCCCAAATCCGCATTTTAAATAAACATTCCAGGTGTTTCCATTCCCAGTGGTCTATGGGGCAGACCACACTTTGGGAAACATGGATCTATTTGGATGGAGGGATGGGGTGCCCCACTGAGGGACTGTTTAGAGAATCTGAATTTTTGTCTATTTTACCCACAAATCATAATGAATACCCTAGTAAAACTTCTCTCCCTGGTGTTGGGAGATAGGATTCAAATTTATATTTTCAGCAAATGCCAGGGCATTTGTGCCAGGTTACCTAGCACTGTTTCTCCCAGGAAAATGATGTCTGAATCTGGGTAGCTGCCGGCCGCATGTGTGCAGGGCCTGGAGTGCCCATGAAATCGAGATGGGTCACTCATCTTTGCAGCTGTTCACTTAAGATTCTGTAAGTACTTGCTCCATCCCAGCTGTGTCTGGGGCATCAGAATGGAAATGTATGGCTGCAGGCTGCTTGACCTGAGGAGAGCTGCGGACACTGTGGCGGGGGCATGTGGGGAGGTGGGGGAGGAGCTGCAGAACTCAGAAAACACCTCACTCGGAGGCAACTTGAGTTTAATGATTTGTGTGGAATCTCATCAAATATTAAGTGGTCAAATATCGAGCAGCGGTTTCCAGCCAGGAGGAGGATGCAGTCAGGCTTAGAGCCTGTAGACCTCTCCTCAGGCCCTGGCCCTGAGGAAGAAATGCTGACTGTTCTAGCTACTGTGAGCTGGACGCCGGACCCGTCACAGTGTGGAGGAGACACCAGGGGCAAAGTTTCTGCTCTTGTGCTAGTGTGAAGAAGTGTGACCACACGCAAGCAGTGCAACTCCTGAGAACCTTGTCACTGACTTGCATGCACAATCTAACAGAATGAAGGCCCTAACTCCCACCCTGACCAACCTGTGCAGAGCTGAGACTCCACCTCCTAATCAACTTCTGTGGAACCGAAACCAACTTGCCCTCCCAACCAAGATCTGCAGAACTGAGACCCAGCCTCCACACTAGCCAGCCTCTGCAGAACTGAGACGCAGCCTCCACACTAACTAGCCTCTGCAGAACTGAGACCCAACCTCTGCTCTAACCAGCCTCTGCAGAACTGAGACCCAGCCTCCACACTAGCCAGCCTCTGCAGAACTGAGATGCAGCCTCCACACTAACCAGCCTCTGCAGAACTGAGACCCAACCTCTGCTCTAACCAGCCTCTGCAGAACTGAGGCCCAGTCTCCATGCTAACCAGGCTCTGCAGAACTGAGACCCAACCTCCGCTCTAACCGGCCTCTGTGACCCAGCCTCCACACTAACCGGCCTCTGCAGAACTGAGACCCAGCCTCTGCTCTAACCAGCCTCTGCAGAACTGAGGCCCAGCCTCCACACTAACCAGCCTCTGCAGAACTGAGACCCAGCCTCGATGTTAACCAGCCTCTGCAGAACTGAGACCCAGCCTCTGCTCTATCCGGCCTCTGCAGAACTGAGACCTAGGTTCCACACTAACAGGCCTCTGCAGAACTGAGACCCGACCTCCACTCTAACTGGCCTCTGCAGAGCTGAGACCCAGCCTCCCTGCTAACCAGCCTCTGCAGAACTGAGACCCAGCTTCCACGCTAACCAGCCTCTGTGACCCAGCCTCCATGCCAACC
>NW_016107594.1:4073298-4073516 GCF_001604975.1 Cebus imitator
GACTCTGCAGAGCTGAGACCAACCTCCGCTCTAACCAGACTCTGCAGAGCTGAGACCAACCTCCGCTCTAACCAGACTCTGCAGAGCTTAGACCAACCTCCGCTCTAACTGGCCTCTGCAGAGCTGAGACCCAGCCTCCACACTAACCGGCCTCTGCAGAACTGAGACCCAGCCTCCACACTAACCGGACTCTGCAGAACTGAGACCCAGCCTCCACA
>NW_016107594.1:4073955-4075281 GCF_001604975.1 Cebus imitator
CTCTGCAGAACTGAGACCCAGCCTCCACACTAACCGGCCTCTGCAGAACTGAGACCCAGCCTCCACACTAACTGGCCTCTGCAGAACTGAGACCCAGCCTCCACACTAACTGGCCTCTGCAGAACTGAGACCCAGCCTCCACTCTAACCAAGCTCTGCGGAGCTGAGACCCGGCCTCCTACCCTTGCAGACCCCCTCACTCTGTTGAATTCTTCCTTGTGGCACTTGGCACCTTTAAGATGCTACTTGCTCGACTTTTTATTACTGATCACCTATCGTGTTTACTGCTTATCATCTGTCCTCCTCTGCGAGGGTGTGGGAAGCACAAGGGCTGTGGTCACTGCCTGACATGCTCACGACATTGTAGAGCATCCAGAGCAAAGCTGACACACGGAGGAGCTCAAGAGACACCTGGGGAATAAACGAATGAAGGAAGGAATGAACAGCTGTCACTCCTGGGGAGAGGGGGCCTCCCTCTTGTCCTGGTGGTCTCTGGGCTGGTAGAAGGTCAGCCCGGAGTAGTTGGTGACACCTCATCACTGCTTAGGAGGGCCTGAATGAGGCCAACACAGGCGGGCACACCTGAGACCTGATGCTGGGGTGGCCTGGCCGGGCCTCCGTGGAGTCGGGCCTCCAGCCCAGGCCAGCTCCGGGCATCATGGCTGCACGAGGCAGAATATTCCCTATGTGGCATGAACCTGTCACCGTTAAAGCGGAGACTCTTAATAACGCCCGACCTTGAGGCAGCAGGCTGTAAAGCATGCCTACGTTTTTAAAGGAAGACCCCATTTCAGTGACATCTATTAGAGTGTACCATTAATGAGAAATAGCAACATTGTGTAACACTTTCTACAAGAATACCATTAATTAGAAATCTCAACATTATCTTACACTTTCTAGTGGGACACAGTTTTACTCCTCTTGTCATATTGGGCCATTCAACAAACATTAATATGGAGCATGCATTGTGAGTGATGCTGGGTGTTAAAAACACATCTGTTCACGCACTCCCTCACCCACGTATTCCACACGTGCCGACGAGGGCTTCTGTGCAGACCGTGTGGCCCAGGCCTAGGATGTAGCAGGCAGCGTGGCTTACAGCTTGTGAGGGAGAGGCCCCCAGAAGCAAGGAGGTAACATGGGCTGATCACACACACACACACCTGCCCCACACACCACACTACACACACACACCACATGTACACACCACACATACACCACACCACACACACCCCCACACACCATACACACACCACACACACACACCACACACACCACACACCCCACACCATACACACATGCACCACACTACACACACACACCACAC
>NW_016107594.1:4075898-4077338 GCF_001604975.1 Cebus imitator
CACACACACCACACACATCACATACACACACACCATAGATGACACACCACACACACACCACACCCGCCCCACACACACTGCATTCATTCTCCCTCAGGCAGCCAGAGTGGGCCACACTCCAGCAGGCCCAATGTCTGCAGGTCAGGGGCCAGACCTCTGGGAGTCCGCTTGGAAAAGTTGGGATGCTGGATGTGCTAACTGATCCTTCCCTTCCCTGGGAGAGGGTGGGAGCCAGGGGTCTCTTCCTGGTTGTAGGGTGCTGTTCCAGGGTAGGAATTCTTGAGAAAATCTCCTGAGCATCTTTGGCGAGTCTGGTTTTATATTTTCCCAGGGTGCAGGAGATTTTCAATTAGTGCCTAAATTTTTTTAAAGGGAATGTGTCCACAGATTATTGTTGAACTGCTGTGTTTGTTGAGGGGAAGGAAGGCCTAGACCTTCCTACTCCATTATCTTATTGAAATCTCTCCCCAAAAGATTTTTACTATTGTAATGTTTAATAGTAAATGCCTAATTAATAAATAAATAGAGTACTTCATAATATAATGTAAGGATCAGTAGACAGTAAAATCTATCATCCTGCTATGGTTTTAGGTAATCAGAATGTTTGCTGAATGTGCATCCATTTGAAACTAAAATACTAGCTTAACTGTACCACGTACCATCCCAGCCAGTGGCACCCTAGTCTGTCAGTGACGTTCACCGAGCAGTCAGAGCCTGATGGTGACTGTGGAGTAATAAGAGAAATGAGTTTATATTGCCCTTCCATTTGAGGAGGTCATCATTTAATCAGAAAGCAGAGAAAACGCAGAAGATAAAAAATAACTATACCACATTACGTGGAACTACAGAAAAATGACACATGGGGAATTCTCACAATGGGAAATTTCCAATAGTTAGAAGTCATCCCATAATGCAGTGGGAGCCCTGGGGAGGAAATCCGTGGTGGGAAATCCCTCGGCTGGACTAGGAGGATGTGGGAAGCTCCTTCCAGTTACATCTGGATGGGATTTTGGGACCCCTTTCCAGATCCTCAGGGGCAAAGGTGCAACAGGACCGCATTTGCCCTTCAGGGACGCTTCTCCAAGCAGAAACACAGGGTGAAGTCAAAGCCTACGTGATTTGGAAGAGGGGCCAGAGGCACACGTCAGGCCAATCGTCAATACATAAAGATTTTCAAGTGGCAAAAAATAGTATGTGAAGATTTTCAGAGTTTTCATAAAGATTTTTACTGAACACAAGCAACCTTAGGTCAATAAGAAACAGCCAATGGAGGTGCATTTTGTGAAGGCTCTTGATAAATGTGAACTGGACCAAACTGGCAGTGGGGAACCATGGAGAGCTACGAACAGGAGACGGCGCCCTTAGGTGAGGCTGGGCAGGTGTGTGCCAGGGCATGGGTGAGGCCGGGCTGCTGTGTGCTGGGGAGCCTTGCTCTGCTGC
>NW_016107594.1:4077548-4102126 GCF_001604975.1 Cebus imitator
CTTAGGTGAGGCTGTGCAGGTGTGTGCCAGGGCATGGGTGAGGCCGGGCTGGTGTGTGCTGGGGAGCCTTGCTCTGTTGCCCTTAGGTGAGGCTGTGCAGGTGTGTGCTGGGGAGCCTTGCTCTGTTGCCCTTAGGTGAGGCAGGGCTGGCGTGTGCTGGGGAGCCTTGCTCTGCAGCCATGGCAGCTGTTTGTGTGTCTGGGCCCATCTAGGGCCATGGTGGAGAAGGAATAAATGAGAGTGGACATGTGGTGCCCCAGCTTCCAGCAGAACTGTGCAGCAGGAGGTATGAAGCCAGATCCTGGAAAACGTGCTCGGATTTCCAAGGTCCATCTGCACACCACCTCCTCCCTCGGCTCCCTTCCATCCACTGCTCCAGGTAGGAGAGACTTCCCTGGGAGTCTGTGGGTCTCGGCTGTTCTCCTTCTCTGGGCATCTCCAACTGGGCTTTCTAGTTTGTGTAGAATTATTGACGTCGAGGCCAAGTGTGGGCTCCAGAGTCAACACATGCGAATGGAACCGGGGTTTCCCTCTGCTGGGGATGGGTGAGGACCTCTTGCTGGAGATGCAGCAAGCAGTTGGGTGTGATGTGGGGTTGGGGGAGATGCAGGTGTGCGGGGGTGTAAACTGGGCTGCACACCACCTTTGGGTAGAGCAATCGCATGCATATTTCCTGCGGGCCAAGTAGACACGTGCCAAGTACTGATGTGGGTCATTTGACCAACAGTGAGTCCCAAAGAAAGGTGCCCTAGAGTACAGGATCCAAGTAGGCTAGAGGGTGGACCGTGGAGGTAGAAGTGGGAGGGGGAGTTGGGGAGGAAGGGGGAGGGTGAGCCATCTCTCTGTGTCAGAAAAGAAAGACTGGGGAGGCCACCTCAGGATGCTGGAAAGAACTGAAAAACGCCCGGTCCAACATTCAGGCTTAGGGAGGCAGTGACCAGAGATGAGGAAGGCCCTTTCTTCTTGCTCAGCCAAGAGCCTTCTTTCTCCTCCATTCTCCTTTCCACTGGCTATGATGGAGCCAGCATCAGGAAGAGGGAGGGCAGCGGCGTGAGTGACCCCCCACCACGCTCTGCCCTCCCTTTCCTGTAACACCCTAGAAACTCATGTTTGGCATTTGTGGAGGGAATGGAAGAACAGGACTTTGAATAAGAAAACAGACAAAGATAAAGGAAATGAGGGCTGTCTGGACAGGGCCAAGGGCTGGTGTTTTCATGGGCTGCATCTGAGGTTCATGCGCCCAGTTCTGCAGCTGTCAGCACTGGGATCAGTCCCAAGCACAGAAGGGCAAGAATGTATAAGATGTGTTCCCATTTACAGCCTCATGCCTGGAGCTTCCTTAATTATCCCAAGACTAGACACACTTATTTTTTGCTGGTCCTCCAACGCCATTTAAGACGGTTCCTTTAAGGTGGCTTAAAGCTTAATTAAGGGATATAGATCCACCAGTCCCTGGTAGTGACAATGATGGTGAGAGAGTGAAGGCTTCCGCAGGGTTGGGGCTCAGGGACGCAAGGGGCCGTCTGCTCTGAACCGAAGGAGCCTCTGAACGGGATGGGAGGAAGCAATGTCTGTCAGCAGGGCCCAGGCGCACAGACGTGGGATTCCAATTTTCAAGCAAACAGAACAGAACAGGATTCTGAGCAACCAGTTTCTTAGAACTACAAACTTACTTACTCATGAAATTAAAGTGGAACTTCAGTGTGTGGAACACACATTTCTCCTTCTTTTAGTCAGTGAAAGTTACCGCTCTTCATGAAGAATCACAACCGACTGCTAACTGATTTGGGGAGAGAGAACTGAGGAAGGGAAACCAGGTTTCAGCCGAGTAATCTGCGCCCCCAGTAGTCAGTAGCAAAATCACCAAGCTGGAGAAATGACATCCTACGTTTGACCACAGATTCCAGAAGAGAAAAGCCAACATAGAGATGAAAAGAAGCGTTAGAAACAGTGTCTGGTAATTACCAGATAGATGGGTGCTATGTTACGCGAACTTCATTACCCTGGCTACGTGACGGCTTCTGTCATGGCCCGAATGGTGTCTCCTGTTAGAAAAGGCCAATGGAAATCCCAACGCCCAGTGCCTCAGAACATGACCTCACTGAAAACAGGGTCAATGCAGATGAATGAGTTGGGATGAGGTCAGTGGAGTGGGCGCCTAGGTGCACTTAGGAGAAGAGGAGACGGGGTGCAGGCCGGGGAGGAGTTGGGGGACAGAGGCCGAGTGTGGTAAGATGCAGCTGCAGCCAGGGCACTGAAGAGGCAGGAGAGAGCCTCTCCTAGAGCCATGCAGGGAGCGAGGCCTTGCCCACGCCTTGATTCCCGGCTTCCGGCCTCCAGAACCGGGAGAGGGTAAATTTCTAAAGTTCTGAGGCACCCTCTGTGTGGTGTTTTGTTACGTCACCTCTAGAAACTGGCACAGTCCACCCCCAAATGGAAATGGTGCTTGTGAGCTGGAAGGGACCTCAGAGAGCTTCTAGCCCAGCGACGCTCACACGCGTATTCCTCACTCTCCACCAAGGCGGGGGTTCCCCGGAGCTAACCGCAAACCCCAACCACACCCCGAGAGGGGTTCTGTCTCTAACTATTCCCTTACTGTACATCTTCTTTAAAGACAGCCTTGGATGGGTGGGTTGCTCAAGTCCAGGAGTTTGAGACCAGCCTGGGCAACACGGTGAAACACCATCTTTACAAAAAAAATACAAAAATTAGCTAGGCATGGTGGCACAAGCCTATAGTCCCAGGCTCTGGGGAGGCCCAGGTGAGAGGATCATTTGAGCCCAGGAAGTTGAGGCTGCAGGGAGCTGTGATTATACCACTGAGCTCCAGCCTGGGCGACCGAGCAAGACCCTGTCTCAAAAACAAAAACAAAAACAAAAAAAAAACAACCTTGGAGACACAAAATGTGGCAATATATGACGAATAAATTTCATTTCTGAGGCTTTGAAACACACATAAAATTATTGTCCCACTCATACAGCTGAAAAGTATAATAAAGCTGTTATCATACATTTATTACTGTGGTAACTGTAACACAAGGATAATTTGTTTTTAAATGCAGTGTTATTATTGGAAAAGCTGTTCTTCCAGGTTGCTAGGGGCTCAGAAGACAATGCAACTGATGTTTTTCAATATCTTTTCTTATTTTAATGCTACACGTTTTTGCAGAAAATTTAGAAAATATTTAAAAGAAAACAGAATTCATCCACAAACCCAGAGATAAGCACTGTGAGGATACTGTGCCTTCCTGAATCACTAGTTTTCATGGCTGTGTGTGATGGTTTATAAGTCAGCTAGGATATGGTACCACAGCATTTGGTCAAACACCCGAACAGATGCTGATGTGAAGGTGTGTTTTAGAAGAGACTAATGTTCACACTGGCAGACTCTGAATAAGCAGATTTCATTCCAAAATTGAGGTAAAGTCACACTCTGGCGCCCAGGCTGGAGTGCAGTGGTGTAATCTTGCCTCATTGCAACCTTCACCTCCCGGGTTCAAGCAATTCTCCTGCCTCAGCCTTCTGAGTCGCTGGGACTACAGGCACGTGCCATTGCACTCAGCTAACTTTTTGTTTGTTTGTTTGTTTCAGTAGAGACAGGGTTTCACTATGTCGGCCAGACCGGTCTCGAATTGCTAACCTCAAGTGATCCATGCACCTCAGCCTCCCCAACTGCTGGGACTACAGGCTTGAGCCATGGCACCCTGTCAAACACTGTTAATGTTTTAACAGTCTGTACACATAGTGATTTACTTGACAATAATTTTATCTATTCAACCCTTAATACATATTTACTTACTGAAATAAAAATATTCTAAAAGTATTCTATACAAATATCCTAAGAAATAAATAAATGAATAAATTCGTGTATTGGGTATCATATGCCAAAGAAGACAATGAGCTCACTGAAGACACTGTCGTTGCTGTTGGGAGAATCCCATATATGATGACTTGCCTGTAAAACTCACTGCTGCTCTGAGTTTCACACTAGGTTCGCTAATGGTGTGACTGTACTTAACTGTGTCTTCAAATCTTACAGATTGGCCATTTCTCTGCTCTGTTCTCTTCATTCACTACATTTTCTGGAATCCTGAAGGTCAGACCTTCAACAGCCATTAGATTAAGATACATTAGCAGAAAGCCTTGCATGAGTTTTCACCGAAGTATTTCGCTGAAATATCTGTGCTGCTGCTGTTAGACATTCTGAAGCCTATGAAAGTAAAGAGAATGGCTCATATTCAAGGAATGATTGTTCTGAACACTCTCCACTGTGTGAATGTGAAAACTTCTTTTTCTATTGTGCTCCGTTAGGAGTCGTGCGATGAACTTACGTATGGCCCTTGGTTATGGGGCAGAAATGGGCATATCTCGGTTAGAGGAAAATGCTGAAAAGCAGCTCACTGGTATACTAACGAGTTAGTAAATGCATTTTGTAACTTTGAGCGTTATCATGAATGACTTAACTGTTTGGAAAGTTAAGACTTCATATAATTAGAAATGGAAAAAATTAATGGTATTTTATCTATGTCTCCAAACCTAACTCCCTACCAAAAGCAGGGGCCGAAAAGAAAAAGTGAATGGTATTCAATAATTTTACACATTATAAAAATTTGAAAAAGTAATTTAAAGGAAGAAAACTAATTAATACTGGCTATATTCTTACGAGTAACCCTATCTCTCCTTCATTTCATTCATCCATCCCTTGAGTCAAAGTGTAAATCAAAGCCAAAGTTGCTGAGTGTTTAGAAAATAGTGACTACAAAGCATTATCTAGCAATATATGTGTGATGTAGCTAAGCTGTTCTTAGGAACACTCATAGCCTTATATACTCTTATTACTAAATATACTTTCAGATGAAGAAAAAAACAACAAATAGGTCTAAGGAAAAGAGGAAGAAATAGCAACAAAAGCAGAAGTTGGTGAATTAGAAAACAATTGAAAATGAAATAAATCCACTGACAGCCGATTCCACAATCTGATCCCTCTAAGGCTCTCTGGCCTCGCCCCAGATCACCATTTTCCTTCTTTAAGACAGTCCCCCTGAAGCTGGCAGACCACTAGAGCCAAAGTTATTTACCTTGAGAAGCAAATCTATAAAAAAATTCCAAGAAAGTTATTTCCTGAAATTAAATACTTATTACAGGTGAACGAGCAATGGATTTCTGCGAAGAGACCAGTAATATGCTGCCGAAAATTAGGAGATTCTCAAGCTGTTCTTCAGAAGCAGGATCTTTTAAAGAACACATCCTGGGCTGGGCACCGTGGCTCATGCCTGTAATTACAGCAGTTTGGTAGGCCGAGGCGGGTGGATCACCAGGTCAGGAGTTCGAGACCAGCCTGGTCAACGTTGTGAACCCTGTCTCTACTAAAGATACAAAAAATTAGCTGGGTGTGGTGGCAGGTGCCTATCATCCAGCTACTCAGGAGGCTGAGGCAGGAGAATTGTTTGAACCTGGGAGGTGGAGGCTGCAGCACCATTGCCACTGTACTCTAGCCTGGGTGACAGGGCGAGGCTCTGTTTAAAAAAAAAAAAAAGCATCATGTTATTTTTTAGGGAAACAGGCAATGGGCCAGCATCTGTGGGGTCCTTATTTCTCCCACTGACTTTTCAGAGGTAGGGGTTAAAGTACACATAGATTATGGGTATAATGAACCCATTAAAAAAAAAAAGCAATTTGGAAAAACCTCCATTCTAGTTGGAATCTCCTTAGTGGCACTGGTGAAGATAACAGCTTCAGAGGCAGTCACGCCCCCAGAAAATTCCCCTCTGATGCTACCCAGGAGAAGAGATACCCTGGCAACAAGTAGACTGGTGGCTGCGCATTCACGAATCAGCATTTTCTTTGTAATGCTCTCTGCAGTAATAAACGTGTAGAGGTAGTTCCCCAAGAGTAATGTGAAAGTCAGGCTGCAGCGCGTGCATCCAGTGGTATCTGGGCTTGGGTGTGTGGGTCTAGCGTCCGTCACAGAAGGATGCATGTGGCAGCCATGCAGCTGGGACTCTGAGCCCCAGGACCTTTCACGCTGGTGCCACACCTGCTAACAGGTTACAATATGCGGCAAGCGGGCATGGAGGCTGCAGGTGGAGCTGAGGTTGCTAACCAGCAGACCCCGGGGAAGTGAGAATCTCCTGAGACCCAGGCAGGCCCCCTCTCATCACAGGAGCCTTGAAGGCAGCAGAGGAAGGCAGAGCGAGTCGGAGATCGATGTGCATGAGACAGGAGGGGTCTGCAGAGTGAGAGAGACCCCATACCCTGTGGAGCTGGCTCTGAAGAGGCAAGTGGGGGCCAGAGCTAACACATGCCTGTGGGCGACCTCTGGAAATGGGGGGCTGACCTCAGCTGACAGCAAGAACATGGGGCTTCGGTCCCGCAACCGTAACACCCTGATGTGCAAGGAACCCACTCCCCACACAGAGCCCCGGGAAGGGGCGCAGGCTGCTGATACCTCATCCTCAGCCCAGAGAGACCCGTGTTGGGCTCTGACCCGCAGGACTTGGCGGAGGAGAAACACCTTGTTTTAAGCCACTAAGTTTGCGGCAGTCCTTAAGATAGCAATAGAAAACCCACAAAATAGCTGGAGAAAAAAAGAAATGGTACAGTGATGTGCACATCTCATCTTTCCATGGAACACGTCCAAAAGTGTACATTTTTATATGCACATAAAAATGCCTGGACGGAGTGAACTGATGGGCAGTGGACACCCTGGGCACGGACACATCAGAGACAGTGTGACAGTCCACTTCACGCAATTACGTATTGTGTTAGCGCTTCACAACGAGTCCTGATGTTACAGTGTAAGCATCAATTTGATAACTCATTTAACGAATGGGCTGAGAGCGTGTGGAGGCGCTGGCTGCAGTGCTGCCCAGGCACTGCCCACGGCCGGGTGGTGAGGGTGCAGGGCCGCCAGGCTTCCCACAGACATATCTCTAGGATTTCTCCGGGGGGTGAGCTCGCCAAGCCTGGTTGCTTGTTTGCACCTGCAACGGCATACTTGGCTTAAAAAACGCTTACATGTTCTGTGGATCACGTGTTTTTAAGCTGCGGTTCTCCATAAAAGGGCTGAGCAGTGAAAGTACCCACTGCAGCCTCGTGAGCTGACAGCCCTAAGGAGTATTTTCTTTTTCTCGCTCTGTCACCTAGACTGGAGTGCAGTGGAGCAATCTCGGCTCACTGCAACTTCCACCTCCCAGGTTCAAGCAACTCTCCTGTCTCAGTCTCCTGAGTAGCTGGGATTGTAGGCATGTGCCACCACGCCTGACTAATGTTTTGTATTTTTAGTAGACACACGGTTTCTTCATGTTGGCCAGGCTGGTCTCGAACTCCTGACCTCAAGTGATCCATCCTCCTCAGCCTCCCAAAGTGCAGGGATAACAGGTGTGAGCCCCCCTGCCCAGCCAGTGGTATTAATAAGAGAACACAGGCTCTTAGGAGCCTCCCTCCTAAGGTCTTTATGAAAACAATACCAGGTGTAGCAGGCTAAAAACTAGATATTGAAGTAAAATATAAGAAATATAGAAAGAACAGAAAAGAATAAGGAAAGCATGAAATTTAAAAAATGGAAGTTTTAATTTGTCTTTCCTTTTACTTAAGTTTTTGATTTAAATTTAAGAAGGACATTTTTTTCTAACAGAAAAAAATTAGAATAAGATTAGAGTTAGTATGCACGTGAAGAAGACATCAGGTCAAAAGCTAAGAATTTACTAGAGAGACAATAAAATCCATGAAGAGCTCTAAGAGTGAGACACTGGTACCACCACGAGGCAGGTGGACAGATAATGTCCCGTTGCCCTTCCTCATGGGTGCCTCTTGGGTCTGCTGGGTCCATAGTGGGTTCTACTTTCCCGACAGGCATAGACCCCAGGGGCAAGGGCCAAGCACCATTCTGAGCCCCAGGTCCTTACCTCAAATCCAGAGAAGAGATATTGTCAGCACTTGGGAACCCAGGGTTGGACCGGTTAGAGTGCAAATGCTCATTCTGCAAGTGCTGGCAAGGCAGCAACACAGGCTGCCAGCAGAACCTCCCCTCCACTTCCCTCCAGCTGAAATGCAAAATGTGGAGCCATGAGCTCGTGGGTGGTAGAGGAAAGTCAAAGCCAGGAGCATATGGCTTCCTATTAACTGAAGAAATGCAAGGTGCAGGTGTGTGGCATCGCGAGCAGCCTGGCATCCGCTACTTTTTTGACTCATATAACCTAAAGGAGTTTAAGAAATCAGGTGAATGTGAATCAGCTTTACACACATCTTTTAAATTGATTATGTTTAGGCTCTAAACAGGATTACTTTACTGGCGTTGCTAACAGCAGTTCATTTATTAAGTTGATTATCAATAATCCCTGACAAGTGAGTCATAAGAAGTTGGTTTTATCCATTCATTCAGTGTGTGCAGAGCACACACAAGATGCCTGGCGGTGAGGTGCAAAGGCGATGATAAATGAGACGGCTCTTCTTTCAGAGGCTGTAGGAACTCTTGGGAAAAGCAAACAGGCGTGTGTAGAGACAGGCATGAGCCGTGAAGAAATACGCGGCCGGGGACCTAACTCCAGGGAGGCGATTGGGAGCTGGCCATTGAAGGGTGACCGGCGGCGGGGAGGAGATGGTAAACGGCCAACTTCAAGTCAAGGAGTGACGAGGAAGAAACCCTCAGGGAACAAGGCTTTCCGGCACGCGGAGGGTCTCAGACAGAAGCGGAGATGTGAGATCAGCCTGTGATGTGAGGGGCAGGACTTGGATCGGCGTCGGAGAGGTGCTAGCTGAGTGGCCTGGAGGAGACTTTGGGAGCCCAGATGCAAAACGGAGTTTCGACATCAGGAAACACAAAACCGTGAGGAGTGTTGGGCTAAGAAACAGAGGAAGCGGCTCTGACGGGTCTTTACTCTTTCTAGATGGATTCCGCAAAGACTGATTTCTTCAAGAGGCTTCTTACTCAGATGTTGGCCTGACTCTGCAAGGTCTCAAAAGCAGCCCTGAGGCACCCTGGCTATGGAGGCACAGCCACTGCCATGGGTCAGTGGACACTGGGAGATCCGTGCCAGCACCGTGGTATCACGCTGTCTGGAGCAAACGGCGTTTCCAAGGCAGGCTGATGGGCCGGAGGAGTATCCGAGCCCGCCTTCAGAGCTGTCCTCAGATGGGTCCATTGACAGCTGGTGTTCTCTTGGTTACTCATTTGATCACCGCACCCAACCAATGGCAGATAGGAGGGAGAAGAGGCTTGGAGCCATCTCCTCACTTAAATCGCCTGCTCATAAATATACCCCAAAACGGAAGTGTCAGGAGGCTGAGGTATGTCCCTTCTCTTCCGGTTCCAGAATGCAGTGTATTTTGCACCTTGGAGAAACCACTTCTCAGGATTCTGTTCTATGCTCCACTATCCATCGTTTCATAAGATTCACTTTGGGCAGTTCTGGTTCAGATGCCGAATCTGTCAGTGCGTCTCACTTTCTGCGTGGCTGTAAGAGTTTCGGCAGATGGACAGTCACACAGCCGCCATCACGACCAAGAGGCACAGCCTTCTTCTCGATGCACAGCCTGAGTCCTGCCGCGCTCTCCTCTCACAGCCGTGCTTAAAGAACTTCCTTCCTTGGGAGGCTGCGGCAGGCGAGTCATTTTTGAGGTCAGGAGTTCAAGACCACTCTGGCCAACATGGTGAAACCCTGTCCCTACTAAAAATACGAAATACAAAAATTAGCCGGGCGTGGTGGTGCACACCTGTAATCCCAGCTACTCAAGAGGCTGAGGCAGGAGAATCACTTGAACCCAGGAGGTGGAGGTTGCAGTGAGCCCAGATTGTACCGCCATACTCCAGCCTGGACAACAGAGCAGGATTCCATCTGGGAAAAACAAAAAACAAAACTAACAAAACAAAACAAAACTTCCCTTCATATTTCTTGCAGCACTGGCCTGCCGGCAATGAACTTCCCCAGCATTTTTTTTTTTTTTTTTTGCTAGGGATGTCTTTATTTCACTTTGCTTTATGAAAGATATTTTCTCTCAGTCTAGAATTCTGGGCTAACGTATTTGTCTTTTCCTATTTTAAAGACGTCACTTGATTATGTGCTGGCCAGAATAGTTTATGATGGAAAATTTGCTGTAATTCTTTATTCTTCTGTTTATAATGCTCTTTACTTTTCTGGGATTTTTGAAAGAGATTGTATCTTCATCCGTCACTTCTGGTAGTTTGACTACAGTGTGTATACACGTGGGGCGTTTTGTTTCCACTATTAATCTGTCTTGAGGTTTTCTCAGATTCTTCAGTCTGTGAGGTGATGTACCTTGTTAATGTTAGAAGTTCTCTGGTGTTAGTGCTCCCATGTGTCTTCTGTTCCGTTCTCCTTTCGTTGTTCTGGCTGGGGTTCGAGTTCTGTGTGTGTGAGCACGTGGGATAGCGCTCCAGAGCTCCCCCAGGCTCTTTTCTGCCGTTTGCCTCCCACGCTTTCTCTCTCTGAGCCTCGGCTGGGTAACGTCCATGGAGTTCTCTTCAAGGTCACTGATTCCTTCCTTATGTGGAGCCTACGGATGAGTCATCCGCAAAATTCTTCTTTATTTCTGAAACCACGAATCCCATCTGTGGTCTTTCCTCTGCCTCTTCCTTAGAGTTCTCCCCTCTCCGCTGCTTCCCATTTGGTCAGGCCCACTGTGCGCAGATAGACCATATAACCCCAGTCACTTCAACGTTTTCTCTGAGAGTCTGTGGGAACATCCGTGCCATTTCTGAATCTTGTCTTGATTGCCCTGTGTCTTGAGAATGAGCTTTAATTTCATTGTGTATCCCAGTTTTGATGAAATCTTCCTCATCGTGTACACAACAGTGGGAATGGGGGTGAACAATATTAGGGCTGGGAAATGGACAGGCCTCTTACTCTATCGGGCTTTCGGTGCAATGCGGTGAGGCCATCAGACCAGGCGCAGAGGGAGGCAGTGAGGTCGTCGGGTCAGGCACACAGGAGTGCGGTGAGACCATAAGACCAGGCGCAGAGGGAGGCAGTGAGGTTGTTGGGTCAGTCACACAGAAGGGCGTTGAGACCGCTGGGTCAGGTGCAGGGGAGGGCGGTGAGACAGCTGGGTCAGGCGCACAGGAGGGCGGTGAGACCGCTGGGTCAGGCGCACAGGAGGGCGGTGAGACGGCTGGGTCAGGCGCACAGGAGGGCGTTGAGACCGCTGGGTCAGGCGCACAGGAGGGCGGTGAGACCGCTGGGTCAGGCGCACAGGAGGGCGGTGAGACGGCTGGGTCAGGCGCACAGCTGGCCGAATCCTGCTGCTCTGGGGCTTCTTGCCTGGCAGCACAGACTTTACCTCCTCCAGAGCTGCCTTTTGCTTAGGGCGGTAGCGCGGTGCTGGGGGGCTTCCTCAGTGCCCCCACTTAACCTGGTTATTATTAATCTGCTTTGGTGATAGCACTTTTAGTTTGTTGGCTTTTATCATAAATAAGTGTTTAAATTTACTAATTTAAAGTGGTTTATTTATAATTCCACCCCCATGGAATCATGCCTAGATACCTCTTCTCCACCCCAAGAGAATAGAATACTCATATACATATGTGTCTGTACATATACACACATACATACGTGTGTGTCTGTATATATATACATATATAATTTTTATGTTTAATCCATCAGAATTTATCTTTATATATGATATGAAGTATCTTCAAAATAAGCTCTTCTTTCTTTATAAATATAAAGTGCTACCTTCACTAGAAAATAACTCAGAGATACTTAAAATTATTAGAGCCTTGACTTTTTAATTGAACTAAGCAGAAAAAAAAAGCAAAGGCCCCCAAATGAAATAATTTGGTCTACCTTTCATCACAATCAGAATTGAACTGGTTATTCAAGTATTTCAAATGTTAATATATAAGCAAGTCCAGTATCTCAAAACCAAATACATAAGCTAATTTAGAAATGCAGTGAATTGGATTCAGCAGGACATGGAATTTGCATTTCAATTAGTTGATAATAATTCTAAGTGGTGCTCTGTGCATGGGCAGGGTCTGGCCCACGGACAACGGGGCCATTAGGCCCAGGATATGACCTTTCTGACTGGGGACACAAGGCCGAGAACCCATACACCAGGGCACAAGACAGGTGGGAGGCGATTTCTGCTTATCTGTGTTTTTGAGAGTGAAAGACTTTCTATTATCATGCACAGTTTTAGAGAACACAGCAGGGTATAAGGGAAAGTACTTATATGTATAGTTAGGATGTGCATACTAAGTGATGAATGAGAAAATGGATTTTTTCTCAGTTTTATAGCAGGAAGATAAAGCAGTTTATAACAGAATAATTTGGCATTATTCCAAGAGGGGGAACATTCTGAAGTAGAGTTACTGCAGTCTTTGCAGAAGGAGGGCTCTGTTCTGTGGTTCAGAAGGAGGGTGGATAACAGCCACTAAAGACCCAAACTTCTTCCAGTCCCACATCAGGCAGAGTCAAAAAAGCACTGTGGACACAGTCCATCTCACAGGACGGCAGAGTGAACGGAGGAACCACTGTCCATCTCACGGGACGGCAGAGCGAAGGGAGGGACCACTGACCATCTCACGGGACGGCAGAGCGAATGGAGGGACCACTGACCATCTCACGGGACGGCAGAGCGAACAGAGGGACCACTGACCATCTCACAGGACGGCAGAGCAAAGGGAGGGACCACTGACCATCTCATGGGATGGCAGAGCGAACGGAGGGACCACTGACCATCTCACAGGACAACAGAGCGAACGGAGGGACCACTGTCCATCTCACAGGACGGCAGAGCAAAGGGAGGGACCACTGACCATCTCACGGGACTGCAGAGCGAACGGAGGGACCACTGACCATCTCACAGGACGGCAGAGCGAACAGAGGGACCACTGACCATCTCACGGGATGGCAGAGCGAACGGAGGGACCAGGACTGCAGAGTGAACGGAGGGGCCACTGACCATCTCACAGGACGGCAGAGCGAACGGAGGGACCACTGACCATCTCACGGGACAACAGAGCGAACCGAGGGACCACTGTCCATCTCACGGGACGGCAGAGCGAATGGAGGGACCGCTGTCCGTCTCACGGGACGGCAGAGGGAACGGAGGGACCGCTGACCGTCTCACGGGACGGCAGAGCGAACGGAGGGACCGCTGACCATCTCACGGGACGGCAGAGCGAACGGAGGGACTGCTGACCGTCTCACGGGACGGCAGAGCGAACGGAGGGACCGCTGACCGTCTCACGGGACGGCAGAGTGAACGGAGGGACCGCTGACCATCTCACGGGATGGCAGAGCGAACGAGGGGCCGCTGACCATCTCACGGGACGGCAGAGTGAACGGAGGGACCGCTGACCATCTCATGGGATGGCAGAGCGAACGAGGGGCCACTGACCATCTCACGGGACGGCAGAGTGAACGGAGGGACCACTGACCATCTCACGGGACGGCAGAGTGAACGGAGGGGCCCAGAACTTCCCGGGGCCTTTGTGTGCCTGATCATTTCAGATAAGAACCGGAGCCCACACCCAGCAAATTAAAACCAAGTACAATTAGAAGTCCATCTTCCCATCATATTTGCATTCTTAATATTGCTCAGGTGACTAGAAGTTGCTCCTGCACACCAAAAGGAGAATAAAAGCCTCACGGAGATAAGCGAGCATTCGTTCTCATTTTTATCTGAATCGCTCAGCTACTTCAAAGATTTTTTCAATCAGCTCCTGCTGGGAAGTTCTTTGGTGCAAAAAAGAGAAAAACACTCAGTGCACTGTATCCAATTACTTTGAATTCTGTTTAAAATACAATTATAGAATCACCAATTTTGTTTGAAGCAGCCTTTGGGTATAAAATAAATGCAGGATAAGGGTGGTCTGTTTATGTAATTTACCGGCAAATGTTGTCAGAGTAAGTTAATGCAGACTTCTGCACCTTGCCGCCGGCAGCTGTGAGCATCTGCAGTGGTGCCAATGGCACCTCGGAGGCACCGGGTGGCGTCTCAGGACCCGAGGAGCCAAGGGCAGGTTGAGGAGGAAGGTCAGTGCTGTCTGCGCTGAGTGCCACCCACTGCCCAGCAGGCCATGTGTGCCCCGGGGGAGTCCCAGGCTGCTGCCCTTCCTTGGTCCTGCAGCCTCCTCTCACCTGTTCCTGCTGCAGAAACTCTTCAGTTCTGCAGGCTCCTCTCACCCCGCCGGCCTTGGGCGCTCTTGACACCCGTCCCTGCTCCCGGAACCCCTGGCCCAGGCTGCTCCCGACACTGTCCCTGCTGCAGGGACACCAGGCTGCAGCCTCCAGCACGGCTGCCTTTCGGCATCCATCTCTCCTCATAAGCTTCTCATTGGATGTCCCGCGGAATTTACTTGCTTTAATTTTTTTTTTTTCTTTTTTTTTTGAGATGCAGTCTTGCTCTGTCACCCAGGCTGGAGTGCAATGGCACAATCTTGGCTCACCACAACCTCCACCTCCTGGATTCATGTGATTTTCCTGCCGCGGCCTCCTGAATCACTGGGATTACAGGTGTGTGTCACCACGCAAGCTAATGTTTGTATTTTTAGTAGAGATGGGGTCATAATAAAATGGAAATGCCAACTAACTGTTGAATAAACACTCTTGCTGGATGGATACTGAGGCTCTGGTGGGAAGGCCACACCTGACTCATCACCGAGGGAAGTTTCTGCTGCCTCTGGGCATAGGGGGCAGTGTGGTTTAGCTGCATAAAACCGAGAGACCTAGAGTTGACTTCTGGTAGCTTCATGACGCACTGAGGCATGGCTCTTCATGTTCAAGGCTTGGGTCACGACACCTGCTTCAGCAGGTATGCTGACAGCTGCATTTACACACAGCAGCACAGAGCGGCCAGGAGCTGGGATGGTTACTGCTCCTGGTATACCAGAAGTCTTGTGACTAGTGCCAGCGCTATGCCTAGTTCATCACTCTCCTGTCTCACGTTACCCCCTTGTATGCTAGAATCTGGCGATGCAGAAACTTTCCATTTTCTGATCGCACCTGAGTGATCCCACAGAGTCGGTGTTCAATATGAAGCAGTGTTGTTATAAAATCTGATTTCCCTCTTCAGGAGCCTGGTCCTGCTCTGTACAGGGGTGAGGCTCTCCTGTGCACTGCTTACCCTAATGTTCTAGGGCAGACCCCTCAGTGTACACGCAGGTCTGAAGGGAGACAAGCCCAGAGCTACCAGAATGGGTTAGGAGTCCTGTCTCACACATTTAGAGAACACTTCACTTGACACTTGTAAGTTAAACCTGTGCCACCTATGACTACTCACTAACGTGCCCTGGCTCTGTTAGATTCTAGGGGGTAGGCTCCCGCTTTTGGTGAAGGGCCAGATGTGACTGTTCCAGAGTGTGCCAGCTGTCAGGGTGCCGCACACCTGCTCAGCCCTGCCTGAATCTGGGAGGCAGCCACAGCAATATGGCAACCAGAGAGCGGGCTGCTTTCCAATAAAACTTTATACACAGAACAGGCCCTTGGCTGGCCCTTGCTTGCCTCCATCTGGACTGAAAGCTCCATTCCCTGGTGTTATCCCATGGAAAGGAATGACAGAGGGATGATGTCACGGCCCGGGGCTCCCTGTCTGACTTGTGGGTCATAATTAATAATGCTTATGCGATACTGGCCAAGATTGAGAAGCTGTTACACCCTGGCCATCCACGTGCACAGGACCTCACAGCCAGCCGTGGGCAGCAGGGGAGCTTCCAGGTGGTTCTTGACATTTCCACCCAGATAACCTGTGGGACTCAGGATACACAGCAGCATGGCTGTTGTAACAGTCATATTTTCATAGTTCGTAGGAATGGCTGATTTCCCAAGAGTTTTATCTGTCTATATTTTGGAAATTGTCAAATTTATTAACAATACATTTTGAACAAATATGTAAAGTGTAGGGTGTTCTATTTATAAAGCTAGTCCACTTCCTCACTCCTCTACAAAAACGTGTTGCCTAGAAATGCAGTTATAAAGTTACAGTCAACAACAAAATTCCCGTTAATGATTTTTACCCACAAAGACCTTCAAACACACAGCCACGCACACACATTCATGCAGATGGAGACCCACGCTCGTCCTTGGAGTAATTCGAATGATCAGAAAGGTACGATGGCTCAGTCTGGCTTTAAAGTTTGAAGCGGAAGTCACCCAGCCAGACGTCACCGATTACCATGTAATTAATAAGTGACCAAAGCTCTGGTTGTTCTAAAAAAAAAAACAAACTTGAAAACTGATGGCCATGGGGTCTAGTATTTTCAGCTCGGGAATGCAGTTTGCATGGGTGGCACTAGCTCACGGTGAAGCGGTTTTGGAGAGGGAGCTCGGAGACGGGGCAGTGCTTGGATCGGGAAGGCGCTGGTCCCACTTACGTCTGGTGCTCTCCGAGCGGTCTCTGCCCGATGGACTTCAGCAGTGGCTCCGGTCGGATCGCCGACTTTGGTGACGTCTTGGGGCTGGAGTCTGACTCTCCACTCTCCTCGTCCCCCATGGCTTTAATGTAGCTCCCACTTCTCATTCTCCTGCAGGGAATCTCCTCATCTTTGCCACCGGTGGGGTACCCTCCCCACTCATCCTGAGGCACCTAGGAGCAGACAGACATGGACATGCGTCAACGTTCTCATGGAGAACAGTGGCACCAGTTTCCTTTCGGAAACAAATCCTCTCCAATTCCATAAAGACATAGATCTCTACAGTCATTTATCATTTAAAGTCAGATGTATGACAACGCACACCCTGAAATGATGTGAAGATGACACTGCTGGTTTTCTTCATTATAAACGTGGCAGGGAAACATCATGGATGAAGTGAGAACGTGAGAAAAGCAAGAAAGGACACCTGCAATCTCAGCGGCTGGGACGAGCCCCTGGCTACAATTCAGTTTCATTTCCCTCTGGCGTAAGAGGAAATTGAAGCTTGAGAAACTGAACAGAGAAGAAGAAAAGGAAGAAAAATAGGAAAACAAGGGAGAAAATGCCTATCTTAGTGTCCATTTATACCTCAATTGCAAGGAAATAAAGCAGTGTGGTTTTAACTCCAGAAGCCGAGTTATGCCACACATGCAAGATCTCCGTGCTCATAGCTGGAAAAGGATCTGCACAGCCATGTCATAGGCCACCTGACATACAGCCGAGCACCCGTGCATGGTATAGATCTGCCTGGTGCAGAACTCAGCACCCGTTCATGGTATATACCTGCCTGGTGCAGAACCCGGCACCCGTGCATGGTATGTACATGCCTGGTGCAGAACTCAGCACCCGTGCATGTTATATATCTGTGTGGTGCAGAACCCAGCACTTGTGCATGGTATATATCTGCCTGGTGCAGAATCCAGCACCCATGCCTGTTGTACATCTGTGCTGTGCAGAGCTGAGCACCCATGCATGTTATATATCTGCCTGGTGTATAACTCAGCACTTATGCATGCTATATATCTGTGAGGTACAGAGCTAAGCACCCATGCATGGTATATATCTGCCTGGTGTATAACTCAGCACTTATGCATGCTATAAATCTGTGTGGCACAGAGCTAAGCACCCATGCATGTTATATATCTGCCTGGTGTATTGCTATATATCTGTGAGGTACAGAGCTAAGCACCCATGCATATCATGTATCTGCCTGGTGTATAACTCAGCACTTGTGCATGCTATATATCTGTGTGGCACAGAGCTAAGCACCTATGCATGTTATATATCTGCCTGGTGTATAACTCAGCACTTGTGCATGCTATATATCTGTGTGGCACAGAGCTAAGCACCCATGCATGGTATATATCTGCCTGGTGTATAACTCAGCACTTATGCATGCTATAAATCTGTGAGGTACAGAGCTAAGCACCCATGCATGTTATATATCTGCCTGGTGTATAACTCAGCACTTATGCATGCTATATATCTGTGAGGCACAGAGCTGAGCACCCATGCATGTTATATATCTGCCTGGTGTATAACTCTGCACTTGTGCATGCTATATATCTGTGTGGCACAGAGCTAAGCACCCATGCATGTTATATATCTGCCTGGTGTACAACTCAGCACTTGTGCATGCTATATATCTGTGAGGCACAGAGCTGAGCACCCATGCATGTTATATATCTGCCTGGTGTACAACTCAGCACTTATGCATGCTATATATCTGTGAGGTACAGAGCTAAGCACCCATGCATGTTATATATCTGCCTGGTGTACAACTCAGCACTTGTGCATGCTATATATCTGTATGGCACAGAGCTAAGCACCCATGCATATCATGTATCTGCCTGGTGTATAACTCAGCACTTATGCATGCTATATATCTGTGTGGCACAGAGCTAAGCACCCATGCATATCATGTATCTGCCTGGTGTATAACTCAGCACTTATGCATGCTATATATCTGTGAGGCACAGAGCTGAGCACCCATGCATGTGATATGTCTGACTGGTGCAGACCTGAGCAACTGTGCATGTTATATATATGTGTGGTGCAGAACTCAACAACATGCATGTTATATATCTGCATGGTAGCAAACTGAGCAACTGTGCATGTTATGTAGCTGCCTGGCACAGAACTGGGCCAACGCACATGCTATATATCTGCCTTGTACAGAGCTGAGAACGTACATACAATATGTCCACGTGGTTCAGAGCTGAGCATGCACACATGTAACACACCTGCCTGGTACACAGTAGGGCACCAGTGCATATACATGTCTTCCATGTTCAGAGCGTATTTTATACCTGCCTGGCCTGGGGCTGAGCCTTCTCTGTGCTGTGTATCTGACTGGTCCAGAACTGAACACACGTGCATTCTGTGTCACCCACAACCGCCCCACAGGCTGCCTGCTGTGTGTGTGTGTGTTTAATGTCTCTCTGAGGGGAGGGTAAACCATGAAGACGAGAATGTGGGCCAATATTCTTCTTCCATCACCATCTGTGACACTGGAAACCCAGCTCTGCAATGAACAAAGAGTCACGGAACCTGAACACAATGGTTTGTGCTGCGGGAGCTGCTCCGTGCAGCTCAGGACATGGGTTCTTTTCCGCATGGTTCATTAGCTTTGAACAGCTCCCCAGAGGCTCTGGATAAAGTTGACTCCATAGGAAAAATTCACATTTACAAAGGCAAAAGAACACAGCATGCGATCGCTGAGGGTAGACAACGCCAAAGTATTCCATAGCAACTATATCATTTCCCGCAGTCTGTAGTCAAGGAAGGAACTAACGCAGAATGTTCTTCATGCTGGAGAAGAGAATCTCCCCAAATGCTGTTTACAGAGAAAGAAAATAAAAAATTTCCATATTTAAAGTCTTCAGATGGGGTATTTTTCCTCCCACTGTAAAATATTTAGATACTGAGGTAAATTCTTTATGTCATCATAAAAGGAACCTTCTATCTTTCCAGTGTCCATATTGGCTGGGAGCCAGCTGATAGTGCTAACAGCAGGGACCATGTGGCGGCTGGTAAAGGCCACCGCGTTAATTCCTAGACGGCGCGAAGGCCCGAAGGCCAAAGGCCCCCGCGTTCATTCCTAGACGGCGCGAAGGCCCGAAGGCCCCCGCGTTCATTCCTAGACGGCGCGAAGGCCCGAAGGCCCCCGCGTTCATTCCTAAACGGCGCGAAGGCCCGGCAGATCCACCATCTTCCACACTGCAGCCAGGACAGGAGCCAGGGGAGAGGGAAAGCCGTGCTCGTTTCTGTCACTCATACATCCTGCACTTCCAGTCTGAGGAGCAGGAGCTCTGCTCACCATGGACCTCGTGTGGCAAAAGGGGTCCCAAACACCACCCAGCCCTGAAGCAGCAAGGCTCAGACACCCAAACACCACCCAGCCCTGAAGCAGCAAGGCGCAGACACCCCAACACCACACAGTCCTGCAGCACAGAGGCGCAGACACCTGAACACCACACAGTTGCACGGCAGAGAGGTGCAGACACCCCAACACCACACAGTTGCATGGCAGAGAGGTGCAGACACCCCAACACCTCACAGTCCCACAGCAGAGAGGTGCAGACACCCCAACACCACACAGTCCTGCAGCAGAGAGGCACAGACACCCCAATACCACACAGTTCCACGGCAGAGAGGTGCAGAGATCCAAACACCACCCAGCCCCGCAGGCTCTTGTGGGTAAGGGTGCAGGTGGATCACAGCTGTAGCACCCCCAAGGCAGCCCAGACACACGGCATCTCACGGTGACACCCCAGCAGCACGCACAGTGTAAGGAAGAGAGGACTGGACAGGATGGAAAGTTCCAGGTTCTCCTTCCATCCTGAATCCAAAAGGCCTGGAGGCTCAGGAAGAGGATCCCGACCTGCAACTGTGAGCTGGACAGGAGGTGTTTGCAGTCCTCTCCAGCTGGGTTCTTCTAAAGCCTTCATGACCTGGTGCCTTGTGCCCAGGTGTGCACGGGTTCACAGAGGCATACGGACCATGTTGAGAGGGCATTGGGAGTATTGTATTCATCTGTTCTCATGCTGCTAATAAAGACATACCCGAGACTGGGTAATTTATAAAGGAAAGAGGTTTAATGCACTCACAGTTTCACATGGCTGGGAGGCCTCATAATCGTGGCAGAAGGTGAATAAGGAGCAAAGCCATGTCTTCCACGGTGGCAGGCAAGACGGCGTGTGCAGGAGAACTACCCTTTATAAAACCACCAGCTCTCATGAGACTTCACTACTGCGAAAACAGCATGGGAAAGACCCACCCCCATGATTCAATCACTGCCCACTGGAGCTCTCTCATGACATATGGGGACTATGGGAGCTGCAATTCAAGATGAAATTTCGGTGGGGACACAAACCATATCAGGTATCAATGACTTGGTCAAGGTGAAAGTCCCACAGATGACACTGCAGAGCTGCGGAAGCTGTCGGTGGGTAGGAGAGAGGCCTGCGGCCTCAGCCAGAGCAGATTCTCTCAGCAAGAAATCACCAATTAAGGAAATAGGTGTAAATTTGCCCATGTTTTGTCAAATTTTGTCCACGTGAATTTTGGTTTCACATTTCCTGACAGTGAGGAATTTGAGCACTGAAAAAAGTGACTCACGAAGAATCAAGAATTCCCATCTTTGGGCATTTGACAGTTGTTATCTTCGTGTCTTCAAACCAGGTGGTGGGCAGTGAAGCGTCCAGTCTTTCTGGAGATTCCTGGAGGCCTTCGGACTGGTCACGTCCTGAGACTGGGCAACTTTCTTTCCATGAAGGTTCCCCAAGACGGTGCGAGCCAGGGCCAGGGACTGGGGAGTTCTTCATTAGGAGAAACGATGACAACGTGCTGTCACAGGGGATGGCTTACCATACCTATTACAACCACAGGATGCCCACCCCACTACCCAAAATCCCATTGCAGAGTACGTATTTAGCTGTGGAAAGACATTCATGACGGGGAAAAGCAATTTTTACAGCACAGCGTCCACCCGATGTTTTTACGCTTTTTAGAGATGTAACTGTGTTTTGTGCAGAAACGGCCAGAAGATGTGAAACAGGGGCTATCGCCAGGAGATGGGGGCTACAGGCTTTTCAATGATTTTTCTTTATACTTTCCAAATTGTGTACATGAACCCTATATGATTTTTGTAATAAACACCCTTATTTTTAATTTAAGACAAGCCACAGTCCTCCGTGAGGTTACAATTCAGTAGAGGAGATGGACGTGAAATGAAATGAGTGACAGCATCATCAGGGTGGAGAAGCCAGCATGAAGGGGACATGGGCTGAAGGATGCTGTCTGCCAATGGGGCGAGGATCAGGGAAGGTCCTGGGGTGAGGTCTGGTTCCCGTTTGTCTGAGTTGGACCAGCAGAAGGTACAAGCAGAGGCAATGGGGCAGAGGAAGGCCTGGCCACCCAGCTCCTGGACACGGGGACGCTCACACCGTCACTCTCTCCGGGGCGCGTAAAGAGCTGGGTTCGGGACGGGAGGCTGAGGCTGGCCGGCGGCAGATGGAAGAGCAGCCTGTCTTCCATCAAAGAAGAGATTTACTTTGGCAGGTTTACGGGATTTTTTGTGTGAATTAAAAACATGCTTCCATAAAAAACAAAGTAAAGATTTTTCAGCAGCCTGAGAATTAACTAACAAATGAGCCCAGCTTGTATGTATGTTTCTGTTTCTGATTTAGGAAGCCAATTTCGGAGTCTTTGACAGAAGAAATTTCAATACAGAAAGAACGTCAACCAGAGTCAATTTCGAATCATGAATTCAAGTACCCAATTCCCATTCTCCAGCATATGTCTGGAGACTATCAAAAGAACAGAAGAGCAATACTAACATGCCAGCATGCCTCAGCAAACAAATCTCCCTCCGTTACGCTACAGTGTTCTAACCCGGTGGCCCACAGCGCAGGGTGGCCAAGTGCACACTTGGATATGCAAGTGGCTTTACAGCCTTCAGTGACCGAGGGAATAAATGTCTTTTAATGACAGCTACCAGCCTCTGCAAATCCAATTTGCAGTTTAACAGCAATCAATTACCCTAATTACCTCCCTGCACTTAGTGATGGGCAATGTTCATAATTTCTCACAAAAAGGCGTTTTCATAAGGGTGACATCAGCATACATTTTGACGTCTCCTGCTACTTGCTTTAGGGGTAGTTCAACACTGCACAAATTGATATAGCTTTTCTTTCTTCCAAGCTGCAAAGCCCAGGTGAAAGGGGCCAAGATTCTATAATCACATTCTCTTTCAGGCATTGGAACTGAGGAAGAACAGAATCCATTGCTGTGCATTCCTGCAGAAAAATGCCTCTGCATTCTTTCAAGCCTTGTGTGTGTGCATTTGTATGTGTGTATGGGTAATGTGCATATATGTGTGCACGTATGTGGGTGTGCATGCATGACTATGTGTGTATGTGCGTGCATGTATATATTCCCATGTATGTGCGTATATGCATGCATTTGTGTGTGCACGTGTGCGTATGTGTAATGTGTGTGTGCATATGTATGTTGTGCATATGTGTGTGCAGGTGTGCATTTGTGTGTGCATATGTATGTGTGTGTGTGTGCATGTGTGTGTATGTGTGCACATGTGTGTTAAATGCACACCAAGCATGCCAGCCCTGGTGTTAGAAATGGCAGTGAGTCAGCTGGGCTCTTGTGCCTCAGGTTTTCACAGTAAATGATGGATCTAAAAGGGGTGCCCTCTGGAGCCACCCTGGGAATCCATCTGGTGCAGCTTCCACACTCACATAGTAAGGGGAGCATTACCAGCATCCAGAGAGCCCGGCAATGCTAGTTTTCAGGAAACCACAGAGCAGTCCCACCCGAGGATGACCCAGCTCATGCCCCGCGTGCTTCCCAAAGCCTGTCTTCCTCTCCACTCCATAATCACCTGGCCTTGAACTTAAAAAAGGTTTGTATGTGAAACCAAGTCTTCTTTGTAACTGGAAGATGAGCTTATTCAGGAATGACTTCCCAGGTAAATCCAGGGAAGATGGAACTTTTTTGTTTGGCACTTCTCCAGCAATTTTTTGCCATTTCCAAAAATGCCACCAGGGTTGGCAGCATGTTGGTGGCCCTGGCACAGTCACTGTGATGCCCGTGGGTCGGATCTGAAGCTTTCCAGCCATGGTCACGGTCCCCAGAAGCAGGCACTGAACACTTTATTCTGCGCACGTCTGTTGCTGTGGCTCAGCACGGTTACATAAACATACTTTTCATTGAAAGTTGCTTTATACGTGTTGTTTCAAATAGTGCATATGTAGGGAGGTTATAAACAAGTTTCATGTCAGGACAGTCAGGGAGACATCATGAAGTGTTTGTTATGAATGTGACTCTCAGTGTGATGAGTTCAAGAGCGACTGTATGGACAGGAATTGCATGACTTTGTCATAATGCTGGGAGTCTGGAGAGCACATGGTGAGATTCTGAGGCAAATCTCCTGGGATCTGAGGCTTCCTATATAAAGGTCTCCTCCGCTGGGCCAGAGAGCCTACAAGGTGGGCAGTGAGGGCTGTGGGCAGGCAGTGAGGAGCGTGGGTAGGTGGCGAAGGCAGAGGGTCTGTGCAGAGACGGGGGACTTCCCGGTGCCGCAGGATGGTTGGGGTGGGTAGGGGCCGGGAGTGTTTGGGAAAGGAGATGGCGGGGTCCTCGGCCATCCCGAGGGTTCCTCCGCATACTTCAGGGAACAGCAGCAGTGTGTGCAGAACCCGACCAGAGGGCCAGCCTCGGAGCCCTGTCCGCGCTGTGCTCTGAGCTGCAGCACAGAAGCCTGGCTCTAATTTCCACAGATGCATGGGATCCCAAGACAGGCGAGAGGGTGACTGGTCTCTGTGTCTGGCTGAGCACCCATCACAGGTTTACTCAATTTCGGTCGAGGTTCTTGTCTAAAACTACTTTCTCTTTCTGTTCTGTCTCCCCCTGACCCCATCTCTCTCTGTATGCTTGTCTCTTTCTCTACTGGCCTCCTTCTCTCTCTCTCTCTCTCTCTCTCTCTTTCTCTTTCTTTCTTTCTTCCTTTCTCTTTTTATAAGTCTGTGAACTGGAAAGAGTGACTACAGCTCATCCCAGGGCAGTGGCTGCTGGAGCAGGAGGGCTGCCACCTGCAGGCCAGGTCCACGCCACCTGACCACGTTCCCGGTAGAGCCTTGGCATTGGCGCTGGAGCAGGAGGGCTGCCACCTGCAGGCCAGGTCCACG
>NW_016107594.1:4102406-4152790 GCF_001604975.1 Cebus imitator
TGACCACGTTCCCGGCAGAGCCTTGGCACTGGCGCTGGAGCAGGAGGGCTGCCACCTGCAGGCCAGGTCCACGCCGCCTGACCACGTTCCCGGCAAAGCCTTGGCATTGGCGCTGGAGCAGGAGGGCTGCCACCTGCAGGCCAGGTCCACGGCACGTGACCACATTCCCGGCAGAGCCTTGGCGTTGGCGCTGGAGCAGGAGGGCTGCCACCTGCAGGCCAGGTCCACGCCGCCTGACCACGTTCCTGGCAAAGCCTTGGTGTTGGCGCTGAAGCAGGAGGGCTGCCACCTGCAGGCCAGGTCCACGCCACCTGACCACGTTCCCGGCAGAGCCTTAGTAGTGGTGCTGGAATAGGAGTGGGGCCGCCTGCAGGCCAGGTCCACGCTGCCCAACCACGTTCCTGGCAGAGCTTCGGCAGTGGCTGCAGATGCTCAGGGGCCTGGAAGTGGCCAGGGGGTCAAAGCCAGCAAGCAAGGCAGCTGTGAAGGCCCCATGCACCCCACGTGAGCGTGCTGAGGTCACACAGCTTCTCCTTCACGGGGGCCTGAGAGGACGGGCTGATGGGGAAGGAGTGCACAGCCCACACCCAGCGTGAGCTCAGACGCCTCCTCTCAAGCTGAGCTGCTCGCCACCTCAGGTCTGGTTCTTCTCCCACTCAGCATGCTGTGCCTCAGTCTGCCTCAGTGTCTCCTTGTGAGCTGCCCTTCCTCCTCCACATGGACACCCCAGTGCTCCTTGGGCATAAACCTACCATTAGTGCTGTGTTCCAAGGTTCTGATGTCTGGGCCTCGCTGGCCCTGAATGGAGGGTGGCCTTACGCAGGTCTGACCAGTCCCTGTGATCATGCTTTTTACAGGCAAACCAACCCCCAGGGCCCAACCCCGCCCCTGTGTGCTCCCCACCTCACCCCAACTGACTTTGGAAAGACAGTG
The DNA here is from genome assembly GCF_001604975.1 of Cebus imitator. Taxonomy (NCBI): domain Eukaryota; kingdom Metazoa; phylum Chordata; class Mammalia; order Primates; family Cebidae; genus Cebus; species Cebus imitator. The sequence goes on from NW_016107594.1 coordinate 4,103,340, forward strand.
CTCTGCCTGGAGCCACTGAACTGACCTTGCCTGGTGGGTCCTGAGCCTGCCTGCCCTGTCTCACCCCTCCTTCTGGGACACCAAGGCAAGGCTACTGCCCATGCTTCCCTCCGCCCCTGCCTCCCGACCCACACGTGCGTCCCCGGGGTCTGGGGCGTGGACTGACCATCCTCTGGGACTGTGACTTTTGAACTGTCTTTCCTATGGCTGTCTCCAAACCTGTGGGCCACACCACAGCTGAGTCTACAAAACCCCCATCAAACCCGCCTGCGACTCCACACATGTACTGGGCCCCTCAGCCCCGCCCAGCCCCTCTCACCCTAATGCTGATACTAGGGATGGAAGCCACAAGCTCACAGATACCAGGAGGCCACCAACGGAGGTGCTGCATACTCAGCATAACCGACTCACCTGGGAGCCCCCAGGATGCATGAATGTCACACTCACCCCTCCAGGGCCAAGGACACGTGGACGCCATACTCGCCCCTCTAGGACCAAGGATGCGTGGACGCCACATCCGCCCCTCCAGGGCCACGGACGTGTGGACGCCACACGGAGGCTGTGTCATTCTAGCCTGGTAAACTTGGATAAAAGAGTGCACGTACCCACCCAGTGTTCCAGGTCCACATGAGTTATGATTTCCTACGTGCTCTTTGGAACACTATCTTGAATCTCGCCACAGACTGAGGCATGCGGGGTCAGTGAGGCAGAAGGCCGGCCAATAAGCGAAACCAGACATCCTTCAGCAACATCCATCAGCGCTTCCACAAATACTGCTAGCATGTCTGTCACGGGGACGAGCGTGGTGGGTCCTGAGATGACATCACTGAAACGTGACACAGCACAGCGACCTCCCTGCCCGCCTGGCGCCAAGCTGCTTCCAGCGATGACAGGCCGAGTCCCAGGACAACGGGGGTGGGGTGCAGATGGAGTGCGGCCGGGGAGACAGTGAGTGGCCTCAGGTTATCCCAGAGGCCTGAAGGCACAGGCACAGCTCCCGCACTCCTGCAGACGGTCCCTGATGACAGGAACAGACTTGGCGAGTGCCACGGAGATCCAGCCAAGCCCTGTGTAACATTTCTCAATGCTGATTCCGCGGCATTAGAGGCCACTGTGGGGAGGGAGGGCCCAGAGGGAGGACAGCCGTGGAGGAGCCCCTCACAACACGGGCTTGCAGTCAGGAAACGAGGCAGCCTGGCCCACAGGATGCGGAACAGAGTGTGGGACGTGGGCACACAGTGGCTCCTGCTGCTGGAAGCAGAGTCCACCGCCTGGTCTAAAGGAGACGTTTCAGGACTCATAGCGGAAAGATGGGGAAACTGGTGGGCAGGTGTCAGTGCAGGACGGATCCAGACCAGGAGCTCAAGGGGCTGGGGCAGGAATGCAGGGCTGTGGGTCTGTGTCCGGAGCGGCCTAAAAAGGGATGAGAAGCTCTTCCTGGACCTGCTGTTCCACTGCGGGGTAGGAAGTGAGGCGTGATCACACCCCAACCTTCCTATCCATTCACGGCCCAAGATCTATTCCAGGAGCCATTTAAAACAAAAGCCTGCCTTTCAAATTGCAAACATGTATTAAGCGGAGCAAGGCCAGCCAGTCCGGCTCTTCTGTTCCGCAGAGCACTCACATCACTGAGGATAGAAGCCAACCACAACCGTCTCCTTTCTCACTCGTGCCCCAAAACTACAAATGCAGAGAAGTTTTCTGAGAAGCTTGTCAGAACTATTGGTTTTCTGGAGTTCAAAGCACCCCATGAGCCACAACTCCAGCCTTCCTGAGGGGGTGGGGATGCTGTGAGGGTGGCAGGGCTGGGGCGCGTGGGTCCTCCCTGCTCGCCACGTGCTGGACCATGGGACACCTTGATGCCCGGAAAGACCCTTCTGCTGGAGCCTGCATCTTCTGAACACTGCGGGACACAGGTGCCCCCTCGCTGACCATTACTGAGTGTGTTGGACCCTCCTAGATACAGAGGCAGAGCGGGACAAAGACAGGCCCCAGGCCCGGGAGACAGGTGGTAAGCAGAGGGGCCCTCGATAAAGGCCAAGGTGGAGGCCAAGCTGAGGGCGTGAAGAAACAAGCAGGGAGGGGTCAAGCGGCATGTGGAGGTGGCCCTGTGGCAGGAGGGACACAGGTGGCCCAGGCTGTCCCAGGCCATCCAATCTCCAACGGGACTCAGGTTCTACTCCAGACCAGGCGGAAGGAAGCAAACAGCCAGCAATAAATGGAAAACATTCCATGGCAAGCCATTTATTTATTTATGTTTATTTTTTTTGAGACGGAGTCTTGCTCTGTTGCCCAGGCTAGAGAGCAGTGGTGCAATCTTGGCTCACTGCAACCTCCGCCTCCCGGGTTCAAGCAATTCTCAGGCCTCCGCCTCCAGAGTAGCTGGGATTACAGGCACCTGTCACCACAGCCGGCTAATTTTTGTATTTTTAGTAGAGATGGGTTTCACCATTTTGGTCTGGTTGGTCTTGAACTCCTGACCTCAGGTGGCCTGCCTGCCTCAGCCACCCAAAGTGCTGGGATTACAGGCATTAGCCACCGCACCCGGCCCTGTGACAAGCCTTTTGCATGCTTACTGTAGAGACAAGAAATGGGAATCTGGCTCCGTTTCGTAAAAGACGGATGATTTTTCTAAACTATACACAAGGACGACCTGTTGACCTGAGAGACAGGACTTTAAGCCGTGTTTTTGTACCTCATTGGAAACTTCACAAAGGTAGTAGCTGAACCTGAAAGCCAGGCACAACCTACAAAACAGAGCGACGTCCTTTGGAGGAACGGCTGCGCAGAAGGGGTCAGCACTCGGCCCTGGAGCCGGCTGCAGAGGGCTCAAACACTTCACGCGCTGGCGGGGAATGTTCATGGCTCCACGCGTTCATTCCACCCCTTCCCTCTGTGTGCTTTTCTGCTGTTTGCTTCTGAGACGTGAACATGTAAAAAGCCTGACACGTCAAAGCCGAGGCCTAACTAGTTGCTGTGAACACAGCTGGACACGCCAAATAAAATGGAGGATCTGAGCCTCCTCCCAGGGGGGCCAGGGCTGCGGCTAGGCCATGCCAGGCCGGAGGACACCGGAAGGGGAGAAAACCAGGAGCACAGGCGGGGGCGGGGGGCTGGAGGCCACTGAGCGGAGGCCCCAAACACAGGAGGGAAGGAGGCAGGGACAGAGGCTGAGGGCTGGAGTGGCTGACTGGGTCTTCTGTGGGAGGCAGCAGGGACCCCCTCTCCCTACTTAAAAACAAGAAAAAAATCTTCCTCTAATGTTAAGCACATGCTCTGTACAAACCAAGGGGGAAAATAAAAAGCGCTCCTGACCGTCAGTTGCAAGTCTTCCTAGCGTGCAGGAATACAACTGACAAATATTTATTTTTTTCTTCTTATTCTTTCAAATCTTATCCACACCAGGACCCACAGACAAATTCCTTCAACATCCCTATTTCCTGGCTGTGAAATGGAATCTGGGTTTGTGAAGACCCAGAAACCTGCAGTTTTCCACCAGAAAGTTTACTGCAGTCAGCAGGAAGGGACGGCCCCGCGCAGGTGTCTTTGAAAACGCTGGACGTCTATACAGCCCAGTCCTAGGACAAAAGTAGCCCGAGGAGGTGTGCAGGCCGCTCTGATATTCACCTTCATAGATCTTTCCTCGAGGGGTCCTGCGGTGACCACTCGGGGACAGTGAGGGGGGGAGACAAGTCACAGAGTGGCGTCCCCGAAAGGTGGTTTCACTGGGAGGTGGATGTGGCAATGGGGGGAGCTTGCTACTGCAGGAAAGCGCCCTTGTGAACGGGAGCACCCGTGAGAGCCGAGGCTGTTCCCTGGGGACACCCTCCCATCCTCTAGGCAGTACTTCCCAGCGTCGGTGCGATGACGCTCTGGGTTAAGTGTCCGAGGATGTGTCATCTGAGCGGACATGAGCTGGAGGCCGGTGGCCACAGTAGGTGTTGTGCGCAAGGAGAACCACGCAGGGCCAGCGTCCCCCACAGAGAAGCAGACGGAGCCGTTTTCAGGCAGGAAGCCCCGGTGGGTGTGGGGCCTGATGGCCGCATTCTCCTCCCTGTCCCGTCTCCTGGTGGGTGTGGGGTCTGGTGGTCCCTTTCTCCTCCCTGTCCCGTCTCTGTCTTGTAGCCACGTCACTGAATCCCAGGGGGATTTCACCTCCATGTTGTGTCCCACAGAGTCACACCTTTCCCCAGGGTCACATCACAGCCTGTCATTGTCTACATGTTACTATAAAAAGACATCAGGTTTTGCATGCCTTTGCTGGGGCAACAGCTTGGCCTGACCCATGGTGCTCCCCACCCTGCTGGCTCTCCAATGCTTGGCAGAGTTGTGGGGGGACCCTGGAAAAGGGAAAAGGGGAGGTCTGACCTGGCCTCTGCCCTCAAGGTTCCTACAGGCTTGCCAGGAAACATGCCTGAGGAATGTCTCATACATGTATGGGGAGAGGTCTCGGGGCAGGGACGTCCAGGAGTGGGTGGCCAGCTGTGGACCTGGAGAACAACAGGGCCAGAGGGTCTGAAATGACACCATGGCATGGAGCTCTGACAGAGGCAATCAGACCAACCAGCTGGTTCCAAACAAACAAACAAACAAACAAAAAAACAAGCGAAAAACATCCAGGGGGAGGAAGAGAGGAGGAACCTACAGGCTGCATGAGATGAAGAGGCTAATCACTCAGCTGCCACGTGGCCTCTTCTCTGGATCCTGATTTAAATAAAAGCCAAAAAGAGACAGTGACCCTCAGGGAAATGTGACCCTGACCAGGCTGATATTCGGAAATACTGATGAGCTATTGTTTTCAATGTCTGATAACGCAGCTGGTTATGTTTCCAAAGAAGGCGTCCTCATCGTTCAGTGTGGATCTTTGGGAGATCAGCACGGGCATATTGACAGTTGTATCTGTATGTCATATGGGATTTGTTCTGGTGGAGCCTGAGGGGAAGGCGGCGTCAGTGCAGATGGATGAGATGAGTCTTGGAGTGATGGCTTCTGAAAGGGCTGGTGGTGCGCAGGTTCACTCTGTCTCAGTTCGCCTTTGCAGATGACTGATATTCCCCACACCTAGACCATGGAGTCGCTGCTGCAGGTGGAGAGTATCGTATTCCAGGGAGGAGGTGTGTGGGAGAAGCTCCTGGGAGAAGGCAGGTCCGAGGGGCACAGGGCCTGTGGAGAAGGTGCAGCTGGAGGGGTGGGTGGAAAGTGGAGGGGCTGGAGGCAGGGGACCCTGGGGCAAAACCTGGAGGCTGTGACAGCATCCTGAAGGTCCTGAAGTGCTCGCTCAGGAAATACTGGCTATCCACCCCAGGCGCAGACAAAAACAAGAGAGCCGTGTATCTGTGACAATGAGGAGACAGGGCAGAGTGAACCCTGATTCTAAATACCCTGCTTCTCTAAACAGGCAGACACAACTGTTACCCTGGGATATGATTAGGGTTTGCCAAAGGCAAACAAAATATAAGCCTCTTCCTTTGCTATAAAATAACATTTATACAGCTGCCATTTTGTCTCTGAATAAATCTGCCGGCAAAGGCAATGTGGTTAGCATTTCCTTTCAAATCCGAGCTGCTGAGACATGGATGCTGGAGCCGACGGCGATGGTGCCGGTGGAAGCATTTGCCACTACGGCTCCTAGGAAGACTCACGGCGCTTGCTGGCCCCGCCCCATTAGCTGACTCGCTGTCAGCTCAGCCGCCAATGGCCCATTACTCCTGGAAGACGTCTGTCTCTAACCTGATGCGCGGCCCACAGTTGCCGCACTAGGCAAGCAGGAGTGATCTGGGATTTAGGACATGCATGCCAAGTACGTGCATGCATGTTTTGTTAACAGCGCTATCGGCTGACAGAAGTTACTCAGCGGCATCCTCAGCAGTAGTGTGTCCCTCCCAGAGGGCTTCCCCAGTAAACTCAATTCAAAGGCAGAGAAGGAAATCCACATAAAATAGATAATTCTGCAATATGCTAGCTCTAGGAATCTACCTTCTTTAATTTGCTTTTGCCTTTGGTAAATTCACTAAATCCACACCCCAGAGACACAGAGGCCTTTTACAGCTTAAAGAGGCTGTGGTCAGGTGCAGGGCGTGAACTCCCAAATGTCACGGGCCCATTTCCATGAGGCTGACCGTCAGCTTTCGCATGGAAACCGTGCACACCGGCTAGTCTATGTTTGTTGTGGTTGTTAAACCCTCCAGCCTTAGAGGCATTTAAAAAATGGCCCACTGTGCTTAGAGGGGTGGTTCCAAGGAGGAATTGGGATCTCCAGAGGCTCCCAGAGTGAGCCAGAGTCACGCATGACAGCTGCCCAGAGGCGTCTCACCATCCCTGCAGGCCTGCACACAAGGCCTTGTCGTGTGGTCAACCCTCAGGTCTACCGGCAAATGACGGATAAAGAAGATGCGGTACACACACACCGGACGCTACTCAGCCTGTGAAAGAAGGAAACCTGCCCTTCTCCACAACATGGATGAGCCGGGAGACACCGAGGAAAGAAAGCCGGATGAGCCTGGCGCACACAGGCAGAGGCCGCGTGGTCGCTCTCAAGGGTGGTATCTGAAACAGCTGAACTCACAGAGGCAGAGAGTAGAACCGTGGTCACCGGAGGGACTGGGGATGGGGAGGAATTGGGAGATGTTGGTGAAAGGACAAAATTCCAGCAAGGAGGGGCCAGCTCAAGAGACCGACTGGCCAGCAGGACAAGCACAGTTAGCCCTGCACTGCATACTTGGAAATCACCCAGAGTGGGCTTTACGTGTTCCCACCACGACAGATGGTGTACCTAAGGCAGTGGGTACGTGAGCAGCTCAGCGGAGCTGTCCCAGAGTGTGTAGTAGCTCAGAGCATCCCGTGGCACTCCCCACACTTATGCGGTTGTTACCTGTCAATTAGAAGGGGAATAATGACCACAGCACCTGCTGTTCCCGGAGTCTGCTTACCTGGAGGTAGTGGCACGGCCTCAGGGCGGGCTTGGCGTCCTGGTGCAGCAGCGGCTTGTCCAGGTTCAGCGAGCTCTTGCGGTAGGCCTCCTTGGCCTGGCTGACCGTCAGCGTGGACCAGGAGCTGCGCTTCAGGTACTTGGCGTCCGGCGTCAGCGCCAGCCCCTCGCAGGCTGAGCACTTGACGTCGTTGTTGCTCTTGGAGGTCTTGAGTGAGAGGTCCCCGAAGGGGCTCTGCAGGGCGTCGGGGTAGCCGTGGGCCGCGGGGCCCAGGTGGTGCCGGTTGAGCACGCTGGGCGGCCGGTAGGTGCTGTCGCTGTCCAGGTTGTCATCCGAGCTCCACCAGCTGCTCATGCCGGGCCGCGGCTTGCCCTCCGGCTTGCGCTCCTTGCTCTTGCTCCTCTTGCCGTGCTTGGCGTGGTGGCCGTGGTGCGGCTCGTCGGCGCGGCCGTCCGCCTTGGCCCCGTTGGCGTTGCCCTTGGAGGAGCCCTCCAGCGAGTGCGACTTGGTGAAGAGCTTCTGCACCGAGTGCACCAGGTGGCGGATGCGCCCCGGGCTCTCGCTGCGCTGCTCGGCCGCGGACGCGCGCTGGTACTGCAGCGTGTGGAAGCCGTCCCGGTGCAGCGGCAGCTGCTTCTCGAACTGGTCCAGCAGGTTGGCGGGGATGCGGTTGATCTTGGCGCCCACGCGCGGCGCCGCGCCGTCGTCGCGCGCGTCGTAGTGCGAGCTGTAGTGCATGCGCGGGAACGTGCTGCTGGACACGTGGTCACCCAGCGCCACCGGCATCAGGACGCACTCCGAGTGCACCGAGCTGCGCGGCGAGCAGCGGTGGCGCCCCCCGGGGCAGCTGTCCGCGGCGCTCAGCAGGTAGGGCGGCCGCGCCTCGGGCGCGTGGTGCAGGTGCTCGCAGTCCTCGGGGGGCGCCAGGCCGCACGTGTGCCCCGAGCACAGCGGCGGCTGCGTCCGGCTTCCGGAGAGGCCCTTCATGCTCCTGGGCGCCGGGGAGTAGCGCTCCTCATTGAAGTGCTGCGTGGGCGACCATGAGTACTGCGGGTCTGCGGGGAAACACAGAAACGTCACTCAGCACCCGGGAGCGGGAGCGCGGGCGGGGACCCCCGGTGCGAGCAGGTGGAATACGTGACCCCCACCGTGGACTGGGTTGTCAGGATGGTCAGGGTCCATTTCTGGCCTGGGTACTCGAGAGGGCAGTTTTGCTTGTTTTTCTGAGACCCAGTGTCGCTGTCGCCCAGGCTGGAGTGCAGTGGCATGATCTCAGCTCACTGCAACCGCTGCCTTCCGGGTTCAAGCGATTCTCTTGCCTCAGCCTCCCGAGTAGCTGAGATTACAGGTATGTGCCACCACACCTGGCTAATTTTGTATTTTTAGTAGAGACGGGGTTTTGCCATGTTGGTCAGGATGGTTTCAAACTCCTGACCTCAGGTGATCCGCCCCCGTCATCCTCCCAAAGTGCTGGGATTACAGGCACCCGCCACCACGCCCGACTAATTTTGGTTTTTTGTTTGTTTTTGTGAGACAGAGTCTCACCTTGTCACACAGGCTGGAGAGCAGTGACATAATCTCTGCTCACTGCAACCCCTGTCTCCCGAGTTCAAGCAATTCTCCTGCCTCAGCCTCCCGAGTGGCTGGGATTACAGGCACACACCACCATGCCCAGCTAATTTTGTATTTTTAATAGAGATGAAGTTTTGCCATATTGGTCAGGCTGGTTCGAACTCCTGACCTCAGGTGATCCACCGCCTAAGCCTCCCAAATTGCTGGGATTACAGGCGTGAGCCTCCGTGTCTGGCCGGGCAGTTGTTTTTATATCACAAAGTGTGAGGAGCAGAGAGGAAACTCTGAGTTCCCAAATGGTTAATGACCAAGAGTTAGCATCTAGTGGATCCAACAGGTCTCTTGACAGCCGGATTTTGTGCTATTAAAGGAAATTAACAATTTGAGGGGAAGGCATAGTTGTGTTTCACTTAGATTTCTGTTTTGTGGTACAGCTTAAGAAGTTTTAAAAACAGCATCTGGTACTTGATGGGTGATATTGTCTAGTAAGCTCACGCATCACACACACACACACACACACACACATATTAATTGTGAAATTGTTCAATCCACATCCTCACAGGCTAGTGAGCATGGGAGGGGCTTTCTCGAGGCCCCATCTTCGTGGGGGCAGCTGTGTCTCCTTCCCCAGAGGCCAGGCTCTGCCCCTTCCCACCCAACTCCTCCCCGTGCCCTTCTGCATCCTGGAGGACAGAGGCTATGGCTACAACACAGCATGGCCAGTCTTAAGGCCACTGAGCTGCTGAGGGGCAGATACCTTGCTCTTTCCTGTCCCTGGGAAGACAGCTGGGTGCCAAAGTGACCCGCAGAGAAGGAGGATCTGACAGCTCCTGGCCTGTTGCTCCCCGGCCTCTGCACCCACACCTTCCTCCTCCTGGCAGCGCCCCTCAACCCCACACCTGCCTCCATCTCAGTCCCCTCCTGCCCCAGACCCTCATGCTTGACACCAGAACCATCACAATGGCCTCCTCCTCTGACCCTCTTTCCCCCTACCTCCACCCATCAAATGCACCTGTGCCCATCCACTAACTTTCAGGTGAGTCTCCTTGGCCTGTTACTCAAGGCCATGTCTAGGACAGCGAGCTCTCTGCAGGCACAGCCACCTGGCTTGTGACAGCTGTGGGCCACCCCGGAGCAGTGCCAGCCCCCGACCAGACACCCGAGCTCTGTGATAACTGGAGGAGCCGACGAGCCTCCCTCTGCCCCATGGTCTGCACGTCCCTCTGGGTCTGCTGGGCCTTAACCGCACCCAGCTGCCATCATTTCTAGATGTCACTGCCCGGGTTCTGCCGGCCTCTGCTCCCAGGCCTGGACGCAGTCCCTGTATTGATTCCAAGACCCAGCTCCACACTGCTGGACTTTGCTGTGTGCTGTCCTCGAGGCCAAAGACCCGGACAGGAGTTAGAAGTGGCCTCTTTGAGGGGCTGAGCATGGCCATCTCCTCAGGAAGGAAACGATCCCCCACACATTTGTCCAACACCCCCCTGCCCTGGGCCACCTCCAAGCCTCGGATCCCACAACGATTTCCTGCCTGCCCACTCCCCCATCGCCATGAGCGTCTCTCCCCCTTGTTCCTCTCTCACCGTCACCCCGCGGCCTGAGATGCACCCCTACCTGCAGTCCTGTGGTGAGTCCGGCACACCCTGCCCTCGGAGAGCCACCTGCTCTGACTCCCAGAGCAACACGGACACCAAGGAAAGCAAGCAGAGAGATGGGGAGTGAGACTTTTCCCATCGTGTCCAACACAGCCCTCCAGGTAACCAAGGCAAGAAAAAAAAACATACCCGGCTGAGAACGTTTACCAAGTGACTAGTCCTAGGTATGGCCTCACAACATCCCCAGTTTCAATTTCAGGATCCAGGGCTGCCAGCCGTCCAGGCCAGCATGGCTATGAAAACATGGGATAAGGAAAGGATGTGATTTCATGGGTCCCTGGGAAATCAGGGACCAGCTTCTCACACCCAGGAGTGAATGCAGAAGAAGGGAATGGAAAGATTTCCCAAGGGGTCCCCAGAGACTGACAGCAAGGTGTGGGGCTGTTTCTCCCACGGAGGGCAGCAGAGGGGTCTCTCCTGCGTCTTCTCACAGTAAACAGCCTCCAATTCAAGAATAAACAGATCCTTTAACTTCAAAGCGAGGCTCGCTGTGTTATATTCAGGTGCCTACGCCGTCTCGCAGCAGCGCCTACGCGGAAAGGGCCAGTGGCGTCTTCCTTTCTCAAATTGTTAAATTATAACGAAAGCACTTTAATATATTGGGGTAATATTTAGGTATTATTTTAATATCATTAAAAGCAAGTTTTCAAATGAAATTCAATATTCAACTGCTAAATTGCAAAACGATGTGCTGTAATCCAGACTTTATAGCAGCATGTCATCCTGTTGTCTTTTGCTTTGTTTTCCCATTAACATGTAATTTAATACAATTCTAATCTCCCTTCATATTAAAAAGCGAGCCCATTAATGCCCCACTCACGTATCTATTTCTGTCCAATGTTTAGCCTAGAAGCTATGTTATGAATGTGGCTCCTTAAAAGAACAGCATAAAAGATAAAATTTAACCGAAATGAATTAAATTTGACTATGCCACATGTTGATAGCACATTCTCATTTCCACTGTACAGGACTGAATTTCCTGATGGATGCATGGAAACATACATTAAAATATTATCACAATAACGACAATAGCAAGGCGCTGTAAACAATGGCAACACTAGAAAGTGTAATGAGCACCGCACTAGGTTTTTGGTTTTTTTAGGTCTGCACAATGTATAATAAATACTTAGGGCTGGTAAATTCTTTTTATGAAAATGAGGTAGCAAACACAAAATGCAGAAAGCATCTTGGTTTCCTAACTTCCAGCTTTTCACGACACCATTTTTGTCATTAAGCAAGAGAAAACAGCAATTATAGTCATTATTCATGAATGTAAAACTGTCTCCCCAAATTCAGAATAGAATGTAAATGCACATCTTACTGTTGCATTTATGGGACGTCTGGCCTACTCCTTCTAAAAAGCATATTGTTAGTGTAGGAATAAAAATGTGAAGAATACAGCTAATGTTTACAGGGTACACATTGTGCTTGTGAGGTTCTTCCCGGGAGGTTCCCTCCAACCCTCCGGCAGCCTTCACGGAGGAGCATCTTACCCTGTTTCAGGCTAAGGAAACTGAGGGTGGATGGGCAGCATTCTCACGTCTCACACTTGGTCACTGAAGGATGGGAAGGCAGTGTTTGGAGCCCTACCTTCCTGGGCAAACCCAGCGAGTAGCTCCAAACTGGGCAGTGACCTGAGCCAGCCAGCTGCCTGCACACCTCAGTGATGATCCCAGCCCAGAGCTTTGGGGAAAGCGTATGGCTCACTCAGGGCAGCCACTAGTGTGAGAGGAGAGAGGAGGAGGCCATGCACAGGGGTCCTCCCCACCCTTCCCCTGCCTGCAGGCAATGGGGACCCCTTCCCCACCAGGAACACCAGTTCCTCCTCCCTGTCTGAAGCTCCTCAGATCCAGCCTTATCTGCCTGCATTTTCTTCAGCTTAGGAAAGGGAGGGGGAGACCCTCAGTATATATCTCTGCTGCCCTCCACCGTAGAAAGAATTGCCCTGCTGGAAGTGGAAGCCTGATGAACTTAAAGCCAAAACCAAACAAACCAAGAAAAAAACAGAACAATAAACGCTTTATAAAGTGGCCCATGGAGTGAGTCACTAAATAAAAACTGACATACTCTACCATAGCGTATTTTTCCTGAAGTAGTCAAACGTAAGCAACATTTCCTCAGAAACTGTAACTTGTTGAAAATGGTGAGACAGCCTTGGTGGTACTGGATTCATGCTGACTTTCTTGGCCATCCTGGTCTTTCCCTCTGCTCTGCCATCCCTTCCTCAGTCCCCCATGTGACACATGGTCATCCTGATTCTCTTAAAGCCCCCCAGACCCTGAGCCCCTGGAGCCAACCCTGCCATTGGTCAAAACATTGGTCAAACACAAGCGCAAACATAGGCCAGGGATCATAGTAAAAAACAGACACTGAACCTGTTCCTGTATTTACTGTATGATGGTATGAAAGGCATGGTCCATCATACATCATAAGGAATCTATCTGAAGCCCCATTAAAAAAAATCCTTTTAAATTTTAACAAAAAGTATGAGATTTGAATGCTGACACCTGTAAAGCATTGTTGACCAGAAATTGTAACAATCTAGATAAATGGAAAGACATCCCATATTCATGGATTGGAAGGCTTAATATGGTTAAGACAGAAAAAAAAATCCCCAATTAATCTACAGATTGTATACAATCCCTATCAAATCCCAGTTGTTTACTCTTTAGAAACTCAAAAGCTGATCTAAAAATTCATATAAACAGAAAAGCAAAACTATACCCAAAGCTAGCAGATGGAAAGAAATAAGATCAGCACAGAGATAAACAAAGAAACAATAGAGAATCAATGAAGCCAAAATTTTGTTTTTAAAAAATATCAACAAAACTGACAAATCTTTACCTAGACTGAAACTCAAAATGTGAGAAAACTCCAATTACTAAAATCAGAAATAAAGTGAAGGTTTACTACTGACTTTTCATAAATAAAAGGATTATAAGAGACTATTACAAAAATCATATGACAAAAAATTAGATAACCTAGATGAAATGAATAAATTCATAAAAACACACAAATTACTTCAAGAAGAAACAGAAAATCCCAACAGACCAACAGCAAACAAAAAGATTGAATCGATAATCAAAAAATGCCTGACAAAAGTCCAGGGCCAGATGGTGTCACAGGTGAATTCTATCAGTACTTAAATAAGAATTAACACCAATCCCTCTCAAAATTTCCAAGGACTAGAATAGGCAGGAATGCTTCCAAGCTCATTCTGTGGTAATTTTATCAGGGCCAAAATTACCCTGCTAGCAAAGCCAGATAAAAACATTACAAGAAAAGAAGACTATAGATAAATATCCCTTATAAATAGAGATATAAAAATCCTCAAAAATACTAGCAAATATAGCAGCATATGAAGAGACTTATACACCATGACTACATAGAATTCACTGCAGGAAGGTTCAGCATAGGAACATCAATCAATGTAATAAATCACAGTAATAGAACAAAGGGGAAAAGGCCATATGCTCAATGCAGTTGATACAGAAAAGGTATTTGATAAAGTACAAGATCATTTCATGATAAAAACACTCAGAGAGCTAGGACTAGAGGGAGCTTCCCCAACAAGATAATAGGCATTTATGGGAAATCTACAGCTAACATCATACTCAATGATGAAGGGCTGAAAGCTCTCCCTATGAGAAGAGAATAAAACAAAGATGCTCACTTTCACTGCTGCTCAGCAAAGGAGCAGTTTACAAGAGCAAAATAAAAAATCAGTTGTATTTCCATATATTAGTAATGAGAAATCCAAAAAGGAAGTTAAAGAAAAGCAATTCCACTTAAAATAACATCTAAAACAATATAAAAACCCCTGGGACCATATAATCAAGGAGGTGAAAGAGGGCTAGGCACAGTCACTTATGCCTGGAATCCCAGTACTTTGGGATAATGAGGTGGGAGCATCACTTGAGCCCAGGAGGAGTTGGAGACCAGCCTGGACAACATGGCGAAACCACATCTTTACAAAAAATACAAAAACTATCCAGGCACAGTGGTGGGCACATGTAATCCCAGTTAGCTACTTGGGAGGCTAAGGTGGGAGGATTGCTTGAGTCTGGGAGTTCAAGGCTGCAGTGAGCTGAGCTTGCATCACTGAACACCAGCCTGGAGTGACAGAGTAAGGCTTTGTCTCTAAGAAAGAAAGAGAGAGAAAGAAAGAAAGAAAGAAAGAAAGAAAGAAAGAAAGAAAGAAAGAAGAAAGAAAGAGGGTGAAAGATTCGTCCACTGAAAACCAGTAAAATTCATTACTGAAAGAAATTGAGATTTACATAAATGAAAAGACATCCTATGTTCATGGATTGCCAGACTTAATATTGTTAAGATGACAGTACTACTCAACGTGACCTACAGATTCCCTGAAAGTCCTGTCAAAAAGCCCATATGGCTTTTTTATTTTTCAGAAGTGCAAAAGCCTAATCCTCAAATTCATATAGAAATGCAACAGGTCCTGAGAAGTGAAAAAAATCTTGAGAAAGAAGAACAAGGTTGGAAGACTCACACTTAAGGATCTCAAGAGTCACTACAAAGTCATAGTAATCAAAAGGGCGAGGCCCCACACAAGGATGCACACACGGACCCATGGAACTGAACTGGGAGTCCAGACATGCACCTGCACATTTGATACTTTTGATAAGGGAGACAAGGTCACCACCACGGCATGTGTATGCCTATGTAACAAACCTGCACGTTCTGCACATGTACCCCAGAACTTAAAGTATAATAAATAAATTTTAAAAAAGAGAGAAAGACAAGGTCACCCGGGGGGAAAGAATAGTGTCTTCTACAAATAATGCTAGGACAACCCAGTTTCTATACACCAAAGAATGAATTTAACCCCTCATCTTAAACAATCTGCAAAAATGAACTCAAAGTGGATTAAAGACAGAAAAGGGCTAAAACTATAAAGCTATTTGGAGAAAACAGAGATGCATTTCTTTGTGACTGTGAAGCAGGCAATTGTTTCTTAGACATGTCACTAGAGCACAGGATATAGATAAAATGAACTTCCTAAAATGAAAAACTTTTGTGCTTTTAAAAATGCCATCAAGAAAATGCAAAGGCCAACCACAGAATGGGAAACATTTTTGAAAATCACATATTTGAGAAGGAACTTGAATCTAGAATATATAAATCTTACAACTCCATTATAATAAAACATATAATTCTACATGCAGAAAAAATCTGAGGCCACTAAAATAAAATAAAATAAAAAATCCAGATAAAAATGGGCATAGGAGCTGAATATTTCTACAAAGGAGACACCCTAACGGCCAAAGAGACCACGGAAAGGCGTTCTGCATCATCTGCCAGTAGGGAAATGCAATCCAAACCAAAGTGTGGTACCATTCAAGCCCCCGGGGTGGCCAGAGGTAAGAGGACACAGTTCCAGAGCTTGATGAAGGTGCAGAGAAACTGGAAACTCACGCTGCTGGGGAAGGGAGAACCGGCTGGCGGGTCCTCAACAGGCGGAACACAAGAGTCACCAAATGCCCCAGCGATTCCACTCTGAGGTGCACATCCAAGAGAAACGAAACACATCCAGGCAAAGCCTGTGTAAGAATGCTCACAGCAACATCACTTATAGTCACCAAAAAGTGGAGACAACCTCAACGCTGACCAACAGACGAATGGACAAACGCAAGGGCCTGCACTTGCATGATGGAAATTTTTTCAGGAATTAAAACCAGTTAAGCCCAGAAATGTGCTGCACCACGGAAGGACCTTCAAAAACTTACACCACGGGAAAGAAGCCAGTCACAAAGGATCAGCAATGTACGATTTCATTCGAATGAAGTGTCCAGAACAGGTGGATCTCGAAACGGAAAATAGACTGTTGATTCTCAGTGTCAGGGTGGGCAAGAGGGCGGCTGTTAAGGCACAGGGTTGCTTTCTGGGCTGGTGAAGATGTTTTAAATTGAACAGAGGGATAGCTGCACATACCTATAAATTTACTGAACGCCACTGCAATGTACATCCTAAAGGGTGACTTGCATCGTGTGTGACTTATATCCCCATAAAGCGAATAAAGTAAATAAACGCATATGCATGTATAAAGAAGACACACAGAAACTCAAAATCAAGTAAGTACACGCTTCACTTAACATTCTTCTTCATTTGCTTTAGAGCTCAGTAAAAGATCTGTTTAGTAAAATTTAAGAAAGCAATTACGTTCATTTTTTTGCTTCTAAATCTCCTCCTTCTCCACAGAATGGAGAATGTGGCTGAAGTCGCTTTCTGCGCTGCTCTGATTGCCATACGGCTCAGAGAAACATCTGGGGCTCTCGAATTAATAATCTAAGGGCCTGCAAGCGTCACACGTGCCCTTTTCCTTTCCCTTCATTCTGACTTACCGTTCCTTGACCCTGATTGTGGATTCAGTGGACACGCCCTCATTCCATTTGACGTTTTTGTTACTTGCTTCAGTTCCTCATGAAATTAAGCAAGGTGTAAATTAGTAAATCAGTTAACTGACCTGATAATGTGAATTGCGTTATACAGGAATGCCTGATGGCTATTTGGTCCCCTACCCAGATGACTGCTGAGGAAAGCTGAAGGGAAACCCTTGGACCCCATCTGGGTGAGCTGAGCCGGCAGAGGGTCCGGAACCCAGGGGGTGCTGCTGTTTCCCTCTCATGGGATCCAGGATTCGGCCCTGGGACAGCTCGCCAAGGTCCCATATTTCCTTATCTGTTTGTGGTTTGCCTTTATTTTCCTGTAGTTCAAAGGGTTTTAAACTGAGGCTACACCTTAGTATCATCCAGGAAGGGCGTAAAGGACCAATTTCTGCACATCATCTGAGGCACAGTAAGATCCTACCTCTGGGGTGTAGCTCAGGAGCCTGTGAGATCAGTAAATATCAGTAGCTACCAGGCTTATGCTCTGCGTTGTCTCACATGAATTTTCACATTTGATATTGTGTCTCCCAGCTGGCCTCTTTAATCTACGAGTCGTGCTCTATACTTAGTGGAATTTCTTGAACTACCGTCAGTGGTCTCAGTGAATGTTTGTTAATGGAATAAATGCATGAATGAATTAAACTGAAAGAGAAAGTGTGCATTAGGAGCTCCATGGAAGTAAGAATTTGGGTGAAGCTCTCCTCTAGCTTCGTTGGCAAAGTTTACATCCTCCACAAAATTCCGAGGCTGGAATAATACATGGTTAATATTTCAAGCACTCTGACACTCTGGAGAGGAAGTGTTCTGTGGAGAATCCCGTGCCGGTCACCAAACTGTGGATCCCTGGGCTGAGTTCTGCGGAAACAGTTTCTGCCACTGTGCTTGCAGGCGCTTCTTTGTACTTTTTAAATTTAAATGTTTTTGTAAGAAAAATTCTGCAGTTTCTAAAATCTTTGCCCCACATAGATGAGACCCTGGATGTTTGTGCAGTTTCCAACCACTTTCAAAGTTAGAACTATGTTATCTAGAAAGAGTTCCATGCTTGCCGTATTGCCTATTTCCAGAAGGTACAGGCAGCCTCTGAGAGGAAGCATGCCGGTCACGGTGCCCCTGCCGGCTCTGGCTGCAGTGATGCCACGTCCATGCTGGATGAGACACCAGCTTGAGTCCAGCTCCGGCGGCTCCCTAGAGCCGTCTGCAGAGGCAGCAGAGCTGCACAGCTGCACCCAACTGCAGCACCCAGCCTGGGGGAAGAAGTACATTACATCATGGTCACTAGGTGGGTGTTTTTGATTTTTTTTTTTTCTCATGAGGTCATAGAATTACAGAATTGGAGAGGTTTTACATAGATCTTCTGTGGTATTAGTTTTAAAAGTGTTTTCCTGCCTGCCTTTCTCTATCTTTCATTAATGACTCAGTACAGCCATTCAAACAAAATTTGCAAAGCACCTGCTGTAAACAAGGCCCCGTGGTGGACAGTGAGAGAAACAGCCCTGGCTCCTCAGCCTTCAGTTGGGAGGTAGTACTTGCAATAAATAGATAAACAGGCAAACGTCAAACAGCGACAAATTCTCTAAAAAGCGCAGGTCAAGGGGCTGATCACCACACATTTCAGGGCACTACCCACTGGGACAGGTACGGTGGGGAAGGCTTGACTGGCCAGAGACCAGAAGTAAGTAAGACGGATCTCTGAGGGTCCTGGAGAGAGGGTTCCGGGCGCGGGGCATCCATGGCTGAGTTGGTGCCTGGCGTAGCCCTGCCAGGGAGGGGAACCACAGGGAGAGCAGGTGAGAGGAGGCTATGCCTGGGTCCCAGAGGGTGGTGCTGGCAATCACAGGACTTCACTGAGCTTCTGAGTCTGGAGGTCATAGGAACAGAGAAGAGATAGGAAGGCACTGGTGCTTGAAGGGATCTCTCTGGCTGCTGAGTGTGGGCTGGGAAGGCAGGTCCTGCAAGGCCATGGGCCGTGGGTGCTGATGGCACGGCTGTGTTCTGCCTGGTGGCTCTGAGGCATGTCCACACATCCACACTAAAGGTTTTCTACATCAAGCACAGCTGGACATGCGAAGCAGTGCAATGTGGCAGGTCCCACTGTGGGTATCCTCCAAAGGGAGGAGAAAGTGGCTCTGTCACATCTCCTGGTGAGGGCGGGCATCCTCCATCCAAAGAGGATAGTGGGGTCTGGGGAGGGGAGGTGGCCCCGTCGCAGCTCCCAGTGAGGGCGCAGGACTCTGGCATGGCTCAGCAGACTCCCGTCCACTCTGCGTCATGCTTCTGTCTCCGGGTGCAAGTTGAATTCTCACTCAGCTGGTGGGGATGGGCTTGTTATCCCCAAGTGCACCGAGATTAGAGCTGTCCATCATAGGAACAGTTGCCAGTGTTTTAATGGTGTGGCTAATTGCGTCATGTGGTAACCTGTTTTACTCTTCCGAGTCCTCGCCCAGACGGACTTGACAACTTGTCTGTGGGTTGAATCTCAATGTGGAAGGCGTCTGGCCAACAGCAGCAATTACTCCCAGAGAATATGTGCAGCCTGAACTTTCTCAGAGTCTGTTGGTGGACATGCTGTTAGTTACGAAAACAAATGAAAAAAGATGAGTGACAGGCTGGGCGCTGTGGCTCATGCCTGTAATCCCAGCACTGTGGGAGCCCAAGGTGGGTGGATCACTTGAGGTCCGGAGTTCAAGACCAGCCCTGGCCAACATGGCAGAACCCCGTTTCTACTAAAAATACAAAAATTAGCCAGGCGTGGTGGTATGCACCTATAATCCCAGCTACTCAGGAGGCTGAAGCACAAGAATCACTTAAGCCTGGGAGGTGGAGGTTGGAGATTGCTTCACTGCACTCCAGCCTGGGTGACAGCAAGACTTTTACTCAAAAAAAAAAAAAAAGAAAAGGATGAGTGAGATGAGTGACAGCTGTCATGACATATGAGGGGCTGTGCACAGGGTGGGGATCTGAGGGCGCCGTGCTGATGGATTTGCACACAGGTCCACCCAGGGCATGACTCTGTGGAGTTCGAGTGGCTGTGGCCACACTGTGTGGGGACTGCACCTGTAAGAGAGGCTGGAATGACAATGGTAAAATCCAATTCCTAGAAAAAGGGGTCATGGCATTCTAGACGCCCTCAACAGAAAACGAGCTGTGAGCACAGAAGCCGGGATGAGGGAGGGAGACAGAGCACCTCCCTGTCTGTACTGTACCTGCAGAAAATGCGGGCCTGCACGGAGAAGCTCTCATCTTTTTACAAAATGGTTGTCTTATCATGCAGCCTGTGCACTGAGCCTTAGAGAAATCAGCCGGGGGATCTAAGAGGAATTTAATATGCTTTTCATTTCCTCTCCATTCAATTCTGCTTAGGTGTTCAGGGAATTCTGTGCTTGTGAAGAGAACATGTTTTAAAACATGCGCAGCCTTTTGGGGGGATAATGAAATGCGGGGAACGGAGAGCCCGGAGGTCCAGGGAGTACTGCAGGTGAGAAATAACTTCTGAACGCACTGTAGAGACTTTTGTTAGTTAAGAAGTATATTTGGGTGGATGTTGATAGTGATAAAAAGGAGAGAGAACTGAGAATGAATGAGAGAGAAAGCAGGAAGGAAAAGGCAGAAAAGGGGGGAGGACTGAGGCCTTGGTGCATGGGACGCAAGAGCACCGGTGGCCCTCACAGCATTGGCTGCCCCGAGCCCTGCAGATGCCCCAGGCCGGCGTCTTTTCCTCAACTGCAGGCACTCTGCAGGAGGCTACAGCTGCCCCCACCACGGACAGCAGCTCTGCTCCCTCACCACTGTCTTCCTCCGATTCACCTCCTTACTTATGGCCACTCCATCCATCTTTAAGACCCATTGTAAGAGCTTTCTTCTCCTATGAGCATCTTCCTAAACTCTCCCACCTAAATTGAGTCTCTCCTTTCTCCAAACATTAGAATTTTACCTGGACTTTTCCTGAGACATTTACTCCATCCATCCATCCATTTATCCTTCTCTCCCTCCCTCCCTCCCTCCCTCCCTTCCTTCCATTTCTCCATTTATCTATCCTTCCATGCTTGCATCCATGAAGCCACAGGCATCATGAGTGCCAGGTTCCACAGCAGATGCTGGGGACAGAGAGATGAGCAGGATAGTCCCTGCCCTACAAAAGCAAGGTCTGGTGTTCAAAGTCCAGTAGGAGAAGTGGGTAAGGCAATAATTGGAATAGCGTGTTTCCTGCAGACAAAGAGAGGTGCATGGGGTACAGGTGAGACACGGGGGCAGGCTGGTGGTGGCAGGCATGGGAGAATCAGGGAACGCTCTGGCTGACATCCTTTGGACCTCAAGGATAGATAATCATTTTAATGACATAAAAAATGTCATGGCCTCCTCCTTTTCCTGCCTTGCTTGCTTCCACCCCAGCACACATTCACACACACACATATGTACACACAACTACATGCACATGTGTAACTACACATGCATGATTATGCAGATGCACACCCAAACACACAAGGAGATACACATGGTTTTGTACACAGATATGCATGCATGCACACCGTTAGGCTGTAAGTTCCAGGAGAACCCAGAGGCTGCACAGCCAGACTGCGGAGCTGCAGCAGCCCCCAACATACCAGCAGTGCCACCCTGGGAGACTTCCTGACTCCTCCTTCCAGGTGTGAAGGGCCAGCAACCATTGCACCTGACTTGGAGGGTCGTGGAGAGCATTAAATGAGCCAATACAGGTAAACATTCTAGACCAGGCCAGGCCTGCAGTCAGCAGGTCATATTTTAGCCACTGTTAGTGTTGACTGCACCCATGTCTCCTCCTGAGTCTGGCCGGTGCCTCCTACAGGAAGAAATTAGTTCAGTGGTGTCAAACTGAAATATGTGAATGGAAATAAAAATGAAGAGGTGGGAAAACTTGGGAGAGAAGTGGCAGAAAAGGAATGGGATGCTTTGGGCAAAAGGGAGAGGGAATGCGTGTTGATTCATACTGCCGGCTGCATCTAAGGACACGGCTGCTCTTCACATCTTTCTCTAGAGTCCTCAGGGATGGCCAGGAAGCAGGGCTGGCCCTGTGGGAATTTACATCACACTTCAGCAGAAGCTCAAAGTCCATCATGCTAGGCTCATAATGCTTCCAGATCAAAGCAATGCTCCTGTTTACAGAACGGAAAAGGACGATCTCTCAATTCACTTGAAAATTCAGAATTTTAATGCATCTGCGTCTGTGTGGTTATTCTAACTTGACGGATGTTAGATAATCTCTTTTGAGAAATGAGTAAGATATTGGTTCCAAGTTATGAAATGAGAGGCAGTTTTCACGGTCGTGGCATGGTGCTGATTTCATCTGATGCTGTGACAATCCCAGGAAGTGATCGGTTACTACCCACGACTGTCAGATGGCAACTTTCTGCTCCAAGAAAGTGGCTTTCCCAAGTTCAAACGGCTTGTAGGTGCCCAAGCTTCTGCCAGAACTGTGGTGCCCTGGCTTCTGTCTAGTCCTCTCCATGAACCAACAGTTCTTGTGAATGCTCAGGGTGCCCCCACCTGCCCCAGGTGCGGGGGTCCCCAGGCACTTGTCTGGCCACACTGAGTTGACTCTCACAAAAGGTTTAATTCCTTTAAAGGAGAAACTGGGGCTAATGCTACCCATGTGTCCTGTCCATTCTAGCAGACACAACAGACTCTCAGGCTGAGCCTTGGAGAGGATGGCAACATGTCCGCCACACAAGGGATGTTAAGAGCAGCACTCATGCTGACTGACCACCAGCGCCGTCTGCCCACAGCGCCACCCGCCCACAGCACCGTCCCTCCACAGTGCCGCCCGTCCATGGCGCTGCCCATGCCCCAGTCATCCAGGCTTGGTCCTGACAGCTGGCCCGGGGCAGCCCAGTGTCTGTCGCCAGCGCCCTGAAAGCCTCTGGCACACACAGATGCTCAACACTGTGTCCTGAGTAGAGACCCGTGAGAATTCTGCTCAGAATTCACCGCCTCCTGCAACACCATGGCCATCATGCCAAGGTGGACCAAAACAACACTGCCTGAGGAAACCACATCGAGAAATAGCACATGAAGTATGCCTTAAAAATGACTCCACATTTGCCATTTTGGGGAAAACCAAATCCATCACATATCTTACCAACAAGCAAGAGTTCACAACAATGTTTGTGCCAGGCACGCCCATCCGACCATGTGAACGACACATGTATGCCAGGCACACTCATCCAAATATGTGAATGACACATGTACGCCAGGCACACCCATCCAAACACATGAAGAACACGTGTGCGCCAGGCACACACATCCAAACACGTGAAGGACACGTGTACCCCAGGCATACCCATCCAAACACGTGAATGACATATGTATGCCGGGCACACCCATCCAAACACATGAATGACACGTGTGTACCAGGCACGCCCATCCAAACACGTGAATGACACGTGTACACCAGGCATACCCATCCAACTATGTGAACAACACATGTACTCCAGGCACACCCATGTGACAGCATGGTAAACATGTGCGTGTCAGTTATGCCCTCTTGCCCAAGTGAACAATAACATGTTTGCCAGGCATGCCCATCCGACCGCATGGTGAACACGTGTCGCCACACTCAGTGCCGTAAGTAACATCCTGCCCTTCTGGCCATCATTCCTGACCCTTCATGTTTGTGGGTGATTGAATGGATAAATCGCACCTTTCTCAAGGAGTTTGAAATCCAGACACTCACTGAGGGCAAGAGTTTGTCAGTGGGGTCACAGCAACATGGAGAACAATTCAGCTGCTGGGCTCAACTCAGCTGTCCAGGGCTGGGGCCGTGATCACCAGGCCTGCAGCCCAATCCTTTGCTGAGTGTCCTCACGGAGGCGGGCACTACCCTGGGAGTACTTCTGGGCATCTGTCAGGGAGCAGCCAGCGCTAGCTGAGACAGAGCCTGCCTCCTTGGATTCCTCCCATGGCTCCACAGGACCTTCCCCTACAGAAGGGGGCTCCGGGTGCCTGTCCTTTGCAACCAGAAAGAGCGTAATCAAACACACACTTGGTACACAAAAACCGCACACTCCGGCAAATGGAATCAAAAGGCCACCTTGGAAATGGAGTTGATCAAGATTTCATCTGTTCAACACAATCTCAGCTAATCTTTAGGATTTCATTAGCTCTCATAGTGTGTCTCATAGTGGGTCACACAAAATCTGATTACACACACACACACACACACACACACACACACACACACACACAGAGTTTGTGATTCATCTCTGACCAGCAGGTTCTTGGACCAGCAGGTTCAACAGCGAGATGGATCATGTGTAAAACATATTAGTAGGTTTAAATCCCCACTGATTCCATGTACATCAACGTTCTAATTTAAAAGAAAAACTGCTCATAGATGTCTTTTGATTGGTACAAGGTGAACATGAGGCATTTTGTCATTCTAAACTCAGGTGTTCAACTCAACTCTTTTGCAGAATTTCATTACATTTTCTATTAAGCATGATGGTGAGCACATTTGCAACTTAATAGCACTTAATTACCAAATGGCAGTGACATCTTATTTATAGGCTAAATAAGTGGCTTTTAAACAGATCTTTATTGTAACATTTGAAAACAATGACTTCCAAAGCACAAAAGAAAACTGCTATCAGTTGTAAACCTAATCTCATTATTCTTGAAGCCAAAAGGTCATACCTTACCTTCTGGGTTAGAAAATTTGCCCTGTGAAATACACTTTTCACTTTACAAAAGTAATTATAATTGTTTCCCAAATATCTTTCTCTCTGAGTCATCTGAAACAAAATCAGGGGCTCCTTAATTTATACCAACTAATCAATCTTTCTCTTTTACCTTTTACATGGTTTTGAGTGATTATATTTTTGCTTTGACAAAAATTTATAATCTGCTGACAATTTCCAAATGTATATACCAGAATACAGCAAAAGAAGAATACTTGTTGTAAAACATTTGACTTCTAAGAATTATTTCAAAAGCTAATGTAATTTCAAAATATGTATTCCTAGTACTTTTTTTCAGATAGGGTCTTGCTGTGCTGCCCAGTCTGGAGTGCAGTGGTGTGATCATAGCTCACTGGGGCCTCAGACTCCTGCTCAAGCAGTCCTCCCACCTCAGCCTCCTGCATGCTGGGATGACAGGCTCATGCTGCTGTGCCGGGTTATTTTCTAATTTTTTGTAGAAATGGTCTCTCCACGTTGCCTAGGCTGATTCACAGTATTTTTAAGGTACTGTTGATGCCTCAGTTTATCAACTTTAAGTTTTATGAAAATTAAATTTTAAGATGACAGAAACTCATAATCCTTCGTATAAACATTGCAATCTAAAATCTATGCTGTCCCGTGAAAGTGATCAGACAGTATTTGTTTATTGCCATCAGTGAACAGAACATTTTTAGGAAAAACATATTCTTTTACTAAATCAAATAATAAGTAGGCAACATCAATATGGATTTATGCTTTTAATCTTTTGTTTTTTCCCTAGAATCAGTGACTAACAACTGTGAAGTTTTTAACATGACAAATTTTTTTGCAAGAGAATATCTCATTTGGGAATCTATAGATAAGGCCTATGAATTTGAATGAATCATCTGGAAATGATTTCATATGCAAGAACAGTAGGCAGAAGAGTATGTGACTGCATCTCAGCCTTACAAAGGTGTGATTTCACCACAGGGTGTGTGTGGTGCTGGACAGGTGGGCAGGCAGCTATGCTCACAAGGACTTGAAAAAGTTACGCTCTGTATTTTCAGCGCGACTTGTATTCCTCTCCTAGGAATGAGCCTTTCTGTGAGTTCAATTGCTTAAAATTGTTTCAAAACATTTGAATGTAACTAAACCTCCTAACTCACATTAGTAGAAAGCAGAGAAAGGGTATTTTCACAAACCCAATCTTTCCTTTCTCCCTATTTAAAAAATAACTCTATTGTAAATTAAAGTAAAAATGTCTTTGCACATTTCTTTGAATCAAACAGATACATTAAAAATTAAAATGCACTGTTATGATTAGGATGCAGTAGAGCAAAAATTGATTATCTAAGGGTATTTATAAGTGTGACCTTCTGAGAAATAAGTTGAGCCAAATCTTAAGAGCCATAAAAATGTTTCGACCCTTTGGCGAGGTATGTATAGTATTTCACATGAATATGCTCTTAAATGAAGACACTGCCCAGCAGAAGCATGTTTCTGTGGTATTACAGGACCAGTCTCGTATTGCCTATTTATTTACTCCCTGCCACATTCTGAAAAGGATTTAATTTGATTTTGCAAATACAAAAGCATTTAAATATGAAGCGAGAGAGAGAAGTGTCAGAATGCTAGAGGCACTGGAGGAGGCTTCCACAGAGTGTGTTCCGGGACCTCTGGCATATTATGTGAGAGGAAATCTTGGGGCCCCAAAACCACCGAGCTAAAGGGAAAGTCAAGCTGGGAACTGCTCAGGGCAAACCTGCCTCCCCTTCTATTCCAAGTCGTCCCTCTGCTCACTGAGATAGATGCATATTCTGATTGCCTCCTTTAGAAAGGCTTGTCAGAAACTCAAAAGAATGCAACCATTTGTCTCTCACCTTCCTGTGACCTGGAAGCCCCTTCTGGACAGAACCAGTGTCCTTCCCACATATATTGATTAATGTCTCATGTCTTCCTAAAATGAATAAAACCCAGCTGTGCCCCCACCACCTTGGGCACATGTTGTCAGGACATCCTGAGGCTGTGTCATGGGCACACGTCCTCCCGCTTGGCAAAATACACTTTCTAAATTAACTAGACCTGTCTCAAATTTTCAGGGTTCACAGTTATGGGCATGGTGTACATGTGGCTGTTTCAGTCAGTGCAAGGAGAGATACAAAATTTAGTTATGCACACACAAAGACCACATGAGTTGGTGAGAAAAATACATTTCAAAATCAAAAGAGAATTTTCCTCTTAGAGAATATTAAAATATAAAAAAGGAAATATGCATCCTAAACACTAACATACTTAATTTCTTTTTTGAGACAGAGTTCTGTTCTTGTTGCCCAGGCTGGAGTGTAATAACATACTTAATATTTAAAGAATTCCTGAAATAAAAAAGCATTTCCTTCAAAAAATTATCAAATAGTATAATTTCACAGACAGGAAAATCCAAATTATTAACAAACAGCTGAAAACAACGGTAACTTCACTAATAGTCAAATCACCGAACTAAGTGAGGAAAATGGCTTTTGAAATACAGGTCCATTTAGCAAGTAATTTCAACTGGAAACTTATTCTAGGAAAACTAAGAGAATACAGAAAGAAGGCTGTCTTTATCTCATTATTATCTTCTGTGAAATGTGTCCCGGGTTAAGAACACGAACACACACACACACACACACACACACATACACCTCTCTCTCTGTCTCTCTCTCTCTAATAATCTCTTACTATTTAATAAATACACCATACTTAACCAGTTGCCTGCTTTTTTAGGGAGAAAGGGAGGAACTTAAGTTGCTTCAAAAATAAACTTAAAAAAGAAAACAAAATTTCAGCACATTGAACGAAATGTGGAATAAATTTGGAAACTTTATAGTTTTTCAATATTTATTAAACACAAAACATTGGAATGAACCTTCAAAGTGCTGAAGGTTAGAAAACAATTTTGTACCTAACCATTATATTTGGAATCCAAAAATGTTCTTAACAGTTGGAATTTCAGCCTACTGAATTCCTGATAGACCAGGTCACACCACTTGCTGATATTCACACACAGGAAACAGTCTCTTCTGACCCCAAGTCTTCAATGACTTCTCTTGGAAGCAGGGAAGGTGTGCACATGGAATTGTTACAGTCATCACAGCAATTTCCACACTGGAAAGGCAGTTACTGGAAATGTTGAGTGTCTGTTCAAAGAGCAATTATTTGCCATTTTTTCATACTGTTCAAGCTAAACTTCTGTAATTTTTTAATGTTCGTCATATCAGCAGTTGTCTGGAATTTTTAGCAACTTGAGTCCCTGCCTTGGGTTTGAGAACACTTGGTGAATCACTCTCTTTGGGTAATCTTTCGATTTAGTGCTTCCTATAAACCTGAAGTTTTCTCAACATTTGATACGCCAACCTCTCAGCTCTCCTATTGCTTCGGAAATCTTTGGTCCATCTCGTCAGCCACCACAGAGAGAACTGGTGGTGTGAAAGACATAATGAGAAGGTGATATGGCTAGGCTTTGTGTCCCCACCCAAATCTCATCTTGAATTATAATCCCCATAATCCCCATGTGTCAAGGGAGAGACCAGGTGGAGATCATGGAATGCTGTTCTCTTGATAGTGAATGAGTTCTCAAAAGATCTGATGGTTTTATAATGGGCTCTTTCCCTTCTCCTTCCTGACGGCTTGTGAAGAGGGTGCCT
The DNA here is from genome assembly GCF_001604975.1 of Cebus imitator. Lineage (NCBI taxonomy): Eukaryota > Metazoa > Chordata > Mammalia > Primates > Cebidae > Cebus > Cebus imitator. Next base: position 4,131,253 of record NW_016107594.1, read on the forward strand.
TGCTTCGCCTTCACCTTCTGCTATGGTTGTAAGTTTCCTGAGGCCTCCCCAGCCACGCTGAACTGTGAATCAGTTAAACCTCTTTTCTTTATAAATTATCCAGTCTCAGGCAGTTCTTTGTATAAAGCAGTATGAAAATGGACTAATACATGAGGATTTTTAGCCACTATGGTTTTACAAACATCAGTAAGGTTAAATATCACACGAACATTTTAGGAAATGCTAAGAATCAATAAGTGAAGAAAGAATTATTTTTTTCAAATGTGAAAAGGCTTTTATTGTTTCCTGAGCATCACTATTTTTTGCCTGGAAGTCACCTAGGAAATCAAGCATTCGTTTACTTTCTGTAAATGGGGAACTCTCAGCCCTTCCTTAAGATGGCAGGACATTCCTTTCCTGTGTTTTCTGTCCCATTCCTGTCTCCTCCTTGGCTCATCCTCCTGTTTTCAAATAGGAAGGTCAGGCTCTTCACTGCCAGGGCCTCTGTTTCGCCTCGGCCATCTGGTCACTCATTCACCTGTCCCTACAGCTGGAATGGCAGAGCTATGTTGACTGAGGACAAAAGGCTCCAGGCTGAAGGAAGTGATAGGAGACAGAGGCTGCGTAACATTTATTCTCAGCATCAGAGTCACCTGGGGTGTCGCAAGCCAGCCACCTGGGTTGGCCCTGAGAATATACATTTCTGTCAAGTTTCTAGCTGCTGCTGCTCCTGGTGGGGGCACTGCTCTTTGGGAAGTTTCAAAGGATGTGAGATCTCCCAGTGCTCTGGGCTTGGGAGTTTATGACATCTTCTGTTCTGCTTTACATTTTTCCTCTGCCCTAATCCGTGGCATAGGGGCAGGAACAATGCCCTGTTCCCTCCAGGCCTGGACAGTGAGCCAGGAGTGTTCTTGGGCTCAGGGCCTCCTGGGGTACTTGTCCTCCTGCCTGGAGTGGGCTCCTGCTTGGGCCTAGACCAGGCCAGCAACCTGAGGAAGAAAGCTAGAGAGCCTTGGGGCTGCTGTTCCAGCTGCACAACCCAGCCGCCCGGGAGGAGGTGCTCTTTTCAGCAGGTGTTGCAGCATCTGGGGGGTGGAGGCCTGGACCCTGCAGCACTCACTGCTGTGCTGTGGCTGGAAGCCACATTATTGCTTCCTCCAGGAGAGGCAAAGCTTTCTGTATTTTAAGCCTCTTCCAGAAAGGACTTTTTTTCTTTTAGCTGAAATGCCATAACTCTTCAAAAAATGTCCATGAAAACTGTATGCACGACAAGCAGTTGAATGAAATTTTTCTTTTTTTTGCAAATACTTAAAAGCATAGTTGAACATAAAGATGAGCTGTGTATTTTTTTTTTCCAAACAGAAAATACTAAAAATGGTTGCTGTTTCCCTTGGGCTTCAGGTAGCACATGTCCTAGGAGATGCTAAGCACATGCACACCAGGTCCCCTCGGGTGGGTGGCAGCTGAGAGCAAGGAGGTAACTGCTGCCTGCAATACACATGTGCCATGGGAAGAGCTTTTTGAGGAAGTAAATTTGGATTTTGTTGCCAAAGAAGACACACTTATGTCATTTAAAATAACACTATTATATCTGCACAAAAATTATAAACATAATATCCTAAATCGGTTTAAAAGTCTTCCATGCAAACAGTTTCAGCAAATGAAGAATACCAACATGAAAAACCTACAGATTTGATTTTAAGAACAACCAATGAATATTAGGGAAAAAGAAAATTACGAATCAGATTACAACAACATCCTTCTGTACAGGTTCGAAAAATATGAATTATGATTTAGGATTATGCACTCTTGTATTTGAATCACTTAACTGTGTGACATGCCTCTTTATGTCACCTATTAAATAAACAATCTAAATAAGCTGAACTTGGAACAAGAGCTTGGACTTGTCATATCATAAAGAGTTAAAGTTGAGATTTTCAAGCATAATTAGTGTCTGTAATTCCATGTTCTCAGGTAGTCAGATTTTACAGCAAAAGCAAATATCTTTCTTTGTGTTATCGACAAAAAAAATTTAAAATTATCAGATATTAGTCATTCATCTTTAATTCATCTTTTAAAATATTCTATTGGGATGTTTATCATATACACAGTATCAGTACGGTTGGAGATATATGTGGATTGTAAATGAAACAATCTAAATATCAATGCTGCATGTGCAGATATTTTTCTAGTGAGAAGAGTGAGGACACAACACAGATGCCCCGAACCAAGACGGCTGCATGTGTTCTGCCCAGAGTTCATCTGGCTCCTCCCTCATCGTCCTTCTTGGTCTGTGCCCAGAACAAAAGGTGGCGGAAGCTCAGCGAGGAGAGTCCTCTGCCTGCTCGCCAGGTGACCGGGTCCTCACCCTCACACTTGTGGCACACCTCTGAGAAACCCTCACGAGCCATCTCCTGCAAGGACCCAGCCATTGGTGCAAACTCTCAGATTAGTGTCAGGAGCTAATATGTTAAATGCAGTGGTTACTTTACCTACGGTTTGTAATGGTAATGCGAGTATCTGGAACGAAATTGTAAGTATATAAAATACATACACCCAGTGCTTAAATACATAAATCATATTTGGCTGCTGGATTCCAAGCCAGACGCTCGACAGCAGGGAGAGTCCTGCCCTTCCTTGGCCCTTCATCCCAGCCCCACTCAGGCTGCACGTGCTGCAGAGACACACGCAGGAGTGTTTCACATTCTGAGAATTTCCGTTCCATTCCCACATAGATAGGTTATAATAGGAAGCATATTTCAGTTCTCTTCTTAGGAAAAATAGAAACTTTTCTCACTCTCAGAAATGCACTGAAATTTACCCATTTTACTTCCCTCTCCCTGGCAATGAATCTGTGCTGATCCCAATTAAAGTCTGACAAAGACCAGAGCTGCTGTGAGACACTAATGTCATGTTTGAACTTATTGTGGCTTTCCTCTGACATCCTCTTCCTGGCGCCATCTGTCCTGCACGTGAGCTTCAGGGAGAAGCGGGAGCTTGCCTGTGATGGTGACCTGACTCGGAGGTATACCAGGCAGCTCCACCAGAGCAGAGCAGCGGGGTAAGGGGGGGCCTCCGGCTGGAGCCCAAGTGGATGCTGGTGTCACTCGGGCATGGGCAGCAAAGGCTCTGGTGACAAAACTCTCAAAAGCTGGGGTGGGACACATTGTTTGTGAGAAGCATGGATGAGAGGACAAGGGGCACACCACAACAGTCACGGATTTATGAACTCGCAGGGTACTAGATAGGACCTGTGAATGTCAGCCCAGGGTGTAGACCATGCTGAAGTCCTGGGAACAGGTGGGCTTGTGATGACACCCACCACTCCCAGCCTAACTCAAGGCCATGCTGCTTTTCCTTCCCTCTTGCCCTGTTCTCTTCTCTCCAGGGTGGCAAAGCCACTGCCCCCTTTCCAGGCTCTGCTGCAGGAGGGCAGCCCTGGAAGAACCCTGGGCCTGGGAGGTAAATGGAAGTCACAAAGGAGTCCCTGGGAAGTTCTGGGTTTCCAGCAAGAGGGACAGATGTATCTCACCCTACTGTGGCTGCCTCCTTCCTCTTTTGATGTGGAATTGATGGCTGGATATCTGGCAACCTCCTTGCAACCAAGAGGACTTAAAGTCAACCCAATAAGGACGGCAGAGTGAAAAGACGAAGAAAGTCTTTGTCCTTGGTGGCAGGACTGAGCTGTCAGGCTGGACTCACAGCTGTCTGCCTCAGGAAGCCTTGATATGAGAACAAACCAGCCCTCCTCCTCCTCGTTCAAACGATTGCAATTCAGGTGTTTCATTATCTGCTTCTAAAATGAAGAGGTGGCACTGCCTGTGGTAATGATCCTGTGCTCTAGAGTCTAAGATGAACGGGCCCACATGCATTCCCACTCTCCGAGCCCCTGATTCCCCCTCCATGAGGTGGGGAGGCCCTCAGCCCAGCCCAGCATGCATGCAGGTAAGGGGTAGGAAGGTTAATGCAGGTGAGGCAGCGTTAAGGAGCAGGGCTGTGGACCCACTAGTGTAAAAACGCGATCACTCCGGCGACGTCCACCTGGGAAGTCCACACGGGAGGCTCCAGCAGAGGAAAGAGCAGTGTTCAGGAACCGCCACCCGAACACCATGGGAACTGGGAGGTGCTCACCGCGTTGCCAACATGTCATTACGCCCTGGCTGCCGTGGTGATGCGCAAAGGTAAAGCTCATGGGAGCGCTTCGGAGTTTAGATTTTTGGGTTAGAGATGTTCACTTGATAAGTATGTAATGCAAATGTCCTCCATTCCAAAAAAAATCCCAAATTTGAAACATGTCCAATGCCAAGCATTTCAGAAGAGGGAGGTGCAGCCTGCAGCAAAGATCCACTGTACAGACGAAGCCAAGACACAGCGAGCCTCCATCACCGCCAACAACACAGGGCAGACGAGGCCGAGACGTGCCAAGGCTCCATCACTGCCCAGCACCACACGGGTGATTTGGGGCATTTTGCTACGAGGTTGGGAGTCAGGCTACGCTGCATAAGTAGAGGCGACATCAGGAAGAACCTCCCAGCACTAGCATCTCAAGGTGACTTTTAAAATCTACTGTTCTTTCTGGGATACGCAGATGGTTGGATCTGGTAATTCAGGAAAGCTTTAGTAATGTGGCACATCCACTGTGTCTGTGCTGAGTTACTCCATTTTCTGAGGACCAAAGCTTTAGGGTCCATCCCCCTCCCCTGTTCTGCCATCGCTGGGACTGAGCACCGGGACTCCTGTGGTCACCATCAAGAACTGTGCAGCTCCGAAAGAATGCATGGAAAATGCTCCTGTAATTCCACCGCGAATGGCAGTCAATTCCAACCATTCAGAAAAATCCAACTAAAATAAAAAGCAATTAACCAAAAACTAAACATTAGATAATACATCGCGGTCATAACTTATCAGAACCCTGGTTTGAGTTTTGAACTTAAGACTTTAAGGTAAGTTCACTCCCCGAAAGTTTCAAAAGTTTCAAAAACGTCGTGTATTAGTAAACACAGGAAGACATCTGACTCCTGGAGAACACAGGTGAATTGCTCTACAGCCATTGCTGCAGGGGTCGAACAACAGCTGAAAATCCAGAAGCTGTACAAAAAGGACTGAGGAATTTGATCACACTCAATACTTCTGAACAGAAAGAAAATAAGGGAAGAAAAGTAAAGGCAAATGAAAGCCAGGGAAAGGATCAGCTTCTCTGCCACAGATAAAATGCCAATCTCCCCCAAAGCCACTGATAAGTCAGAAAGAAAAATACCAACCACTGGCCGAAACAAATGACCGACACAAATGGCCGAGGGTGTGCGGGAGGACCCACAGGAAACAGCGCTAAAAGGTCCCATGAACACGTGGGAAGATGCCGAACCCCACAGGTGATGAAAGAAATGGGGGTGAAAGGGCCTGAGATTTCCACAGAAGCCCCAGGCCTGTCCCAGGATGGCAGGAAGCCTGTCCGCTGGTCCGAGGGCTACGTCCATTTCACCCTGTGACATGACTTGGACCCTTGGAAAGGCAACGAGACAGTTCTGTATGTGCTTATGTGGAAAGAGCTCCAGGAGAAAACCAAGATGAGGACACAAGAACACACAGAGGGAAGGCCCTGAGAGGACACGGGGAGAGGGCCTCAGCAGGGACCAACCCGCCCTGTCCTGGGGTTGAACTTCAGCCTCCAGGACACGAGAGAATCAATGTCTGCCGTTTAAGCCGCCCAGACTGGGCTACTTAGAGCTGCCCAAGCTGACTCTACAGGGAGCATTTCACTTCTGCAAATGATGCTAAATGCGACTGCCACTGCTCGGAAGTACGCCTCGGGGAGCCCTGCCCTGCAGGTCAGATGCCCCCAGATGTGGGAGCAGCTGTCCTCCAAACGGGGCTCAGTTCTCTACCCGGGGACCATGTGGTGCCTGCCTGCGGCGGGGAGTCCTTCCTGTCATCTAAGCCACGGCTCCACAGCCCCATCTGGCCCCGAGACCCGGCCTGTCTTGGGGCTCTGTGTGTCCGAGTGGGGCATAGCTGGGCCTTGTGAGGTCTGCAGTGGCTCGGCCAGCATGGGGTCGGCAAATCCCCTGACTGTGCTGTGATGTGCGGGGTGAGAAGTGGGGTCGTGACCCCGCGCTGCTGTTCTCTGGCGGGTGTGTTGATCCTTCCATCCCCGCAGCACACCCTGCTCTCCCTGGCAGAGGCCAAAGAAGCGAACCAACTTCAACTTGTGTGCGAGGGTGCTCCGTCTTCACGCTGTGGGTCCCTGGCGGGACCATGGGCCCAGACCACCAGAAGGGGTCCATCCCTCATTCCCGCCCCCCAAAACTTACTGTACATGTGGCATGAAACCTCCTAGGTCTCAGGAGAGGCTGCATGGGCCGTGCCATCTGCAGGTTCCCAGCCTGGCTGGGCCCCCAGTGCTGCTGGTTGTGACCAGTGAGCCTCCAGCTGCCAAGGGTACTTAGTTTACGTGGCTGTTGTGAAGAGCAAGGGGTAATGCATTTAAATTATTTTAAAACATGTCCATCTGTCACCCAGGTAAAAAGCTGCATCCCTTTTAGCATGGAGAGCTACTCCCTAATTTTCATTCCAAAATACGTGAGGGCACATTTTTTCCCATGAGGCTATTAAAAAGAATAAATGGCTGTTGTTTGCTAATTAACCTGATTTATTTGTTTAGAAAGGCTTGGTGCCTATAATTCGAAAGTTTATACAGCAGGTCACTACTGTTTCCTGATCCTAAAATCTCATTCTCCCTCTTTCTGCTGAAATAGAAGCTCCTCTGCTCAGCTCCCAGGTTCTGCCAGTGACCTTACAGGCATCCCCTTAAATCCTTGGGATGGCCCATGAGGAGGTCTCTGCATCCAGGTTCACTGATGAGAAAACCGGGCGCAAGGGAGTAAGGGATCCTCTGATGGCCACGGGTCCAGCTTCCCAGGCATGGTGTCCTACCCAGCACCCGTGCATGAGGCTCCAGTGGCCTTGGCCCCAGCACGAGCTCTGTAGATGCCGAGCTCTGAGCAAAGGAAGGTCCCCAGGCCACCATGGGTGTGATGCCCCGGGCCCCAGCTGCTCCACGCCTGCCAGCTTCCCCGTGCTCTCAGCTGCTGGGCGGAAGACGAGTCCCTCTCCTAGGAGGGCAAGCTCTATGTCTGCATCTGTTTCCATGACAGGAAGAGGTGGGAGTGGTGCAGCGGAGCGCAGCCTGTGGTCCCGGCCGGCCAGGACTCCCGCTCCCTCGAGACGCGCCCTCTGTCCATGTTTCTGGGGCCACCTGCACTGCCATCATGGGGCCAAGGCCAGTTAGAGCCAGCTCCTCCCATCTGACCTGTCCTGCTGCTGCTGTATCCAGTTCCCGCAACCCAGTGACTTAAAACAACCCATCGCACCTACAGTTCCTGTGGGACATGTGTGGAGATTGGTGGGCCTCACTCCATCCTGACAGCAAGAAAAACCCCAAGCAAACTGAAAATCGATAACTTTTCTTCTTCACTCTTCAGGGAACTGAGTCACTGGGCAAAGCACTGCCCCAAAACTGGAGACACAGCCAGATGGGTTCCCAGAACCTCAGCTCACGGGAGCACAGCCTCTGCAGGGCCAGCATGGAGGACCTGAGCTGCCCCTGATGAATTTCTGGAGACGTTACCTGGATAAGGGAGACAGGAAAACTCCAGGGGACCCAGTCACGGGGCGGGGCTGAACTTGGTGATTTTTACCTCCGAGAGCTTGACCAGGTTTCCACAGTAAATATTGAGAAACATTCTCCAGCCAGCAAAGAGGAAGGGAACTACTTTAGAAAACACCAGGGCATTGGGTCTTTCTAAGGAGGTCTGCACTCAGGGGAAACTCGCTGGCCAGACCTCACTGTGCTGGGCTTATCAGAGCCTGTCTTCCTGCAGCAGGAAAACACCACTCAGCCCCCCACAGCTACCGTGTCCCACTTACACTGGGGAAAGGGGCACCTGAGGAGCTCTGGGAAAGGCAGGGCCTGGGCGCAGGCTCGCTGACAGAGGGGCCTGGTCACTGGACCCTGGGACACCTCCCCACCCCACATCTTGACTCATCAGCAGGGCACCTGCATCCCAGGGGAGACAGAGCGAAGGAGGCCAGAGCAGGTGCTGGTCTCACACACCCACAGGCGCAGTGGACACGGGCTACAGCCTGGTGGGTAAGCACAAAAGCTCACTCACAGGCCCTCTCCCTCCCTCAGTTCCTTCCATCCAGAGCCCAGTGTTTCCGCTTTCAGCAAAAACACTGCAAGGCACAGTTCAAGACAGTCACACAGTTGGAAGAAACAGATCAAGCTTCAGAACTGACTCATATGGCTGGATGCTGGAGCATCAAATCCAATTGGGAAAAATGGGCAAATGGTCTGCGTGGACCTCACCGAAGACACTGAGATGGCAAATGTGCGTACCAGAGGTGCTCCATGTCCCCTCTGCCTGAGAATTCCAAATTAAAACAACGACAAGACACCACCACACCCGTGACAATGGCCAGAATCCAGATCCCGACAGCAACAGGGGCCATCACCCGCTGAGCACGAAACCCACTGTGGCTCGACGTGCAGACGAGGATGTGGAGCCATGGGAGCTCTCATTCACGGCCTGCGTGAGTGCAAGCTGGTGCAGCCACTTCGGGAGACAGTTTGGCCATTTCTTACAAAACGAAACTCTCTGACCATCCAATCCAGCAACAGGCTCCTAGGTATTCGCCCAGATATGCTCAAAACTTACATCCACACATAAACCTGCACACAGATGTTCATAGCAGCCTTATTCATAATTGCCCAGACTTGGAAGATGTCCTTCTGTGGTGGAATAAACCGTGTCACATCAGTCAGGGGAATATCATTCAGGGCTAAAATGAAGCGAGCTCCCAAGCCATGAAAAAGGCTATACATGGTGTGAATCTACACGATGTTCTGGAAAAGCCAGAAGGATAAAGGCAGGGAAAGAGCTGGTGTTTGCCAGGTGTTGGGGGCAGGGAGGGAGGAACGGGGGAGCACGCAGGATTTCTAGGACAAGGAAGCTGTTCCTTGTGACATGGCAGCAGCGGGTCCAGACCATTACACACTTGTCCAAACCCATGGATGGTTAAGACCATGTGTGGGCCGTTAGTCACTAACACTGCAATACCAGCTCATCAGCTGTAACAGATGCACTGCGCCAGCCAGCACGAGGGGTTAACAGCAGGGGAAACCGCTGGGGGCGCACGCCCTCCTCCTGTTCTGCTGGAGGCAGGCGCACTCTCTCCTCCTGTCCCCCAAACACTTCCCGGCTTCCCCATCCTTCCCCATCGAGGTGCTCCTCTCTGTGTGCCTGGTGTTTCTCATCTTCTTCCCTCTCTGGGCCACAAGCTCCGAGGTTGGGGCCTGCAGCTGTTCTCCTCCTCAGCCATTGTGGACGCCCCATCAATAGCTGATGAATCATTGATCTTGTCATATAAACACTACATGTTCATCAGGTGTGTGCCCAGGCCCACGGTGTGTCGGGATGGTGCGCCCAGTGCTCCAGGGGCAGAGAGACCTCTCGGTGGAGAAGCCCCACCTTCAAGTGCAGCCCACAGCGATGGCCGACACCTCCTGCCCCTGAGAGGCAGCTGGGAGCTCCTTCTCCTTCCACAGACTGGAAACTGAGGTTCCCTGGACAGGTGTGGGAAGATGGACCCAAACCCAGCCATGCCCCTCGGGTCTAAGATCCCCACCCTGCCCTTGCTCCCTGCTCTGTGCCCCCAAAGGAAGCTGTGGGCTGCCCTGCGGGGGCCATCACCTGCTGAGCACAAAACCCACTGTGACAGGCAGCTGAGAGCCAGATCCCCAGGACGGTGGCCACCCAGCTGGGCTGGGCCTTTAGGCTGGCTTCTTGCAGACAGGCAAGTGCATATGGATCCCATGTCCACAATGAATCCTGGACTTTTCTTTTGGGGTCTGGAATACTGAATCTATTTTGGGCAAGAGGTGGAGTCCATGTGGAAGGTGCATGGGGAGAGCCAGGCTCAGGGTCATCAGAACTGGTAAGCAAGGGGGGTCAGCGTTTTCTCACTTTGGCCTCAGAGAATACAGCTTGTGCCTCTCTAACGAAAGTCTCTTACTAGAGAGGAAATAAAGTGTTGAGCTGAAAAGACAGCTTCATCAATTCCTGTTTTATTTTCTGATGGGTCCAACCTTGAATTTCAAAGGCTCTTTCAGCAGCAGGTTAACAAGCTTGTCATGCAAAACACCAAATTTCGGGCAGTAAGTAAATCTGGAGCTACTGTTTGGCACACAAAGCACATGTTTAGATTTTTTTAAAAGAGATTTCAAAGTAGACAGGAGTTCTATGCTTTCTGGTTTTCAGGCGTAGGATGGGACATGCCACTGCATAAAGCCAAGCTAACTTTGGTGCTCTTCACTTCCCAGAGTGGTGATGCTACTTTTCCAGAAGCCCCTTCCTCCCAAGCGCAGCTGAAATATTCTTCCCTTCTGACACCTTAGCATGTCAGATGCGAAACCGAAGCCTTCGGGTGGGCCTGGCACTGACAGAACCCTCCAAGCACAGCTGGTCTTACCTAGCCATGCAGAGGGAGGAGCAAGGGCAACGGCGTGAGGATGTGTTTTACTAAATATTCGGATGCCTCTCAGTATCCACTAAACGCTGATGTGCACACACAGGCAATTATTTTCCAGTAGCCAAAGATGGTGACTCGAACGCAAACATCTAACATTGGCTTAACATGATTTACAGGATCACCGTACAATTTGTATATTATCATAATGTCTGGAACCTGAGAAAAACAAGTCCCAAAGACTCCATAATTTACTCAAACCACGGTCTACAGCAGGGAGAAACAAATTTATACAACTTGAGCTCAAATCCACAAGAAACCTCAGGCTGCTGGGCATCTGGGCCCAAATCACCACGCAGTCATTTAGGAGCTGATCAAGGTTGGATGGGACTCCATTTCTTTGTCTAAAAATAGGATAATCACCATAAGCATGTTCTTGTGAAACTCAAACGCTGTATAAGTGTCAGCTTTGTTCTATGTGCCTTGTAAACACACAAGCATCTATGAGGTGACTTGCTTTTTCCCTGCACAGTTTGTATTTAAAAGTCCATTTCAAACCTCTACTTGGTTTGCCACAGCCACAGAATCGACAGTTTGAAGACAAAAGCAAACAACAGAACCCATAAGAGCTGATGTGCTGTGTCCTGGCAGATGCAGATGAAGCAGACAGATTTCATTAAGGTCTGAATGCAATTTGGGAGCAGTCGCCACTGCAGTTAGGGCTGGACGTTAGCAAACTCGATTTTGTGTCCAGCTGGAAGGCTAAGTGGTACGGACAAGTCACATAACACAGGAGTGTAACACTCAATAACCTAGACATGCCCACAGACGGTTCCAAATAGGGCTGTCTGAGATGCACCAGACTCCATCATCCAGTGACGGCCAGCCGTTTTAATCACTTTTTAATTTTCCTACAGATGTCATGCAACTCTGCCTTGAGTGAAATTCAGTTGGTGTGTATTACTGACAGTGGGCACTGCCTCCGGAAAGTTCCCAGGTACAAGCAACACACTGTGGAATGGCCAGTTCATGCAAGACTCCCCTCCCCTGTCTTATTCCATAGCTGGCTCTCCAGAGTCACGCTACCAGGCCAGGATCTTGTTTTTGAAAAATAAACACATATTTGTGATCCCTCATCCAACAAGCAGTTGGACATGACTTCTTGCCGATTTCCATGACCCCAAAACTCCAAGCATAACTGCGGACAGCCTTGCAAATGCTGCCTTCTGCCAGGCATGGCTCTTCTACCCGGAAATGGGAGGCCGTTCTGGGACGTGGTGGATTTTAGCAGGTACGTGCCTGCGTTTTTTTGGAGGGGCCCCTTGCTGGTGGGTGGGAAGAGCGCTGACTGAGAGGAGTGCTTCTCAGTTTTCCAAAGAGGAGCGGCTCTTTCACTCTCTCCCTGAGGATGCGCAGCGGGGTGGAGGCAGGAAGGCTGGGGTGGGAGGGTCTCAGTGGAGCAGGAGGTGGGGAAATGCCTCGAGACATAAGTTGGTGCAGGACCTAGCACTGGGCGCCCAGGGGTGCCACTTGCCACGGCTCCTCCCTCACGGCTTGCATTCTGCTCCTCCCGGGCTCCACACCTGTTCTTCCATCCCGCCTAGGTCCGGGCACTTCAAACCCTTCCTGGTCCTTCTCCCAAGCTCCAGGCCCCACAGATTCCATGATTTCTCCCTCCCCACGGCTGCCAGAACTCAGCTAACATCACCCCTTCTGAAAGACAGAATGAAGCACTAGGTAGAGGACTCACCCGCTGCCCATAGCCACACGGTCCTCAGCTCATGTCCTCAACCTGGGGAATGAAGACTTGAACCTTGAGACTGCGGCCTTCAAGATGGGGTGATTCTACTGAACCTCGCTTCCTGGTGACCCCAGTGGTGACAAAGCCTTCCTCACTTCTGCACCCTGGGGCTGGTGGGGACTGGCAGGCACTCGCTGCCTGAGACAGTGGATGAGGGGCTTCATCTTTTATGTATTTCGTTGTTTCAAGCAAACAGAACAAAACAAATCTACTCGTCCTGTTGAAGCTGTAGGGAGTTTTGCTGCTTAAAAAGAATTTCAGCATCGAAAGGCACAAGCCTGATTGTGCCTTTCACTCATTCATGCACTCACTCACTCATTCACTCACTCATTCATGCACTCACTCACTCATTCACTCACTCATTCATGCACTCACTCACTCACTCATTCATGCACTCACTCACTCACTCACTCATACACTCTTTCAGTCACTCACACGTTGTCACTCACTACTCAGTAACTCATTCGGTAATTCATTTATTCATTCGGTCACTCACTCACTCAGTCATTCATTCACTCTTCCACTCATTCATTCATCCACTTAGTCACTCGTTCACTCACTGAGTTACTCATTCACTCACTCACTACTCTGTCACTCATTTGTGTACTTTCACTCCCTCACCCAACTCATTCACTCACTCACTCCATCACTGATTAATGAACTCACTCACTCACTCATGTACTCTTTCACTCACTCACTCACTCGCTGAGTTACTCAGTCATTCATGTATTCTTTCACTCCCTCACCCACTCACTCATTCAGTCACTCACTTGTTCACTCCCTCCCTCATTCACTCACACACTCATTCACTCACCCAGTCACTCACTCACTCTCTTGCTCACTCCTTCCCTCACTCATTCACTCGTGTTCTCTTTCACTCACTCACCCACTTATTTGCTCTCTCACTCACTCACTCATTTATGCACTAATTCACTCATCCAGTCCCTCGCTCATTCATGTACTCTTTCACTCACCCACTTAGTCACTCACTCACGCATTCATACACTTATTCACTCATTCTCACTCAGTCACTCACTCATTCCCTCCCTCCCTTCTTCAGTCACTCACTCAGTCACTCACCATCCATTCAGGGAACTGAACATTTTAACGAGTCTAACTCTCCGTGAGATGTGGAGGACACAGAAAAGGAATTAAAGAGTCCATGGCACAGTACGAAGGGAATGGGAGCAGGGAACAGATTCGAGGGGCAGACAGGTCAGGTGTTTTGTATGTGTCTGCATGTTTGCGCACGCACGTGTGTGAATGTGCCTTTCTGTATGTGCATATGTTTCTTGTATTTGTGCATGTCTGTGTCAGCATGCACTTGTCTGTATTTGTGTTTTCATGTCTGCATGTGTGTGCATGCACCTGTATGTATCTGTGTGTGCATGGTGTGTCTGCATATTTCTGCACGTCTGCAGTTGTTTTCATGTCTGCACATGTGTTTATGTGTGCATGTCTGCATGTGCATGCACCTGTGTGTGTGCATGTGTTTGTGTCTGCATATTTGTGCATGTCTGCACTTTTTTCAACTGCACGTGTGTGTGCTTGTGTCTCCATGTGTGTGTCTGTGTGCATGTGTGCATGTCTGTGTGTTTATGCACTTGCATGTGTGTTCATGTACATGCTGACTGCTGCATCTGTCTTAAGGGAAGGGAGAGGACTCCTTTTCTCTGTGCCCCTCCCCCTCCCAAGATGCCTCCACGGTGGTTTCTCTGGCCCAGGTCCTTTTCCCCTTAAATGAAAGGAAGACGCCTCAGCTCCGAGACTCCAGTGCGGGGTGGGTGTGCTCATCGGCCACAAAACAATGAACGCACAACAACTGTCCATCAATTCCGAGGCTGCCTTCCGTGTCTCCTCTGTCCTTGTTTTCTTTTTGGTTGGATGCATCCATCACATTCCAGCCCACGCACGTGGGTTTCCCTGCAGCTCCGTCCGCTGGCTGGCTGTCGCAGGGGCTCCTCCCCTCGTGGGGCCAGCTTTCATTCCTTGCCCCCTACCCCAGGCCCTGCCACGTGGCTCCCTCAGACTCTGGGTGGCATCATGCAGAGCCCACCCTCTGGACTCAGGCCGGCCTCCTTTCCTGCCCTGCTGGGAGCTGTAGCTCTTACTTACCTGACCACACCTGTAGCTCTTACTTAATGCTACTCATATTATTTCCTTTTATATTCTCCAACACAGAGTATTTTCTCCCTGTTCCTTGATATAGTCGCTGAGTTTTGTACAATCCCATCAAGTTTTAAAAATGGAGCTTAACACGTGCTCTCAGGTTCTGTGTTACGTGAAATGGAAAGCAGGAACCGTGTGTGACGTGTAAAATGCCTGGGCTGCTCTGGGTTACCCTTCGCTTTGCAGGATGTGGGATGCCTTCTGGGAATATTGGTATAAGAAAAAATGAGAGTTGCATTTAAACCCAGGCAGTGTGAGGACATTTGCACTCAGGGAAACATATCTCTGTGCAGTTTCTCTTTCCCGTCACTGTGAATTCCTTCATGTCTAATTGCGTGCAGGCTTCACCTCACCTGGGCTGTTCACGTGGCAGTGAGATGCCACCAAACGCCTGCCTAGCTCTTCTCCAGAGTGGAGGGTGCTCAGAACTAAATTAGTTAAAGCAAATCTGTGCCCCACCTCATCTAAGAGAACCCAGGAGCAGGAGAGGACATGTGAGCTGCTGGTACCTTTCAGTTCAACATCTTAATTGCGTCGTGTATGCAGTAGGGTTTCAATAAATGCTCACATGAATGGACGAAAGAAGGAGGGAATGAATGGATCTTAGAGTTCCACTGCCATTGGGAGGAACGACGTTTTGTTTTGAACCTTGGAGTATACCAACGTAGTGATGGGTACAGCCCATGAGTGAAACGGGGGGAAGGGTGCCCAGGATTTCTTGGTATTATTTTTAACAAGTATTTGTTAAAAAGTGCTGCTTTTGGTTCAGGAGGATGGAGTATGATTAGGAAGCTTTTACTGAGAAGCAGTTCCCACAGGGTGTACATGACCAGGTGGGCTTAGCAAAGTCTCATCTCAACTGTTAGCTTCAGACATTCAATGCTGTGATTTTGCAGGCAGCACAGATCTCCAGGAGCTGGGCAGGTCTTTGTGGCAGGGGCAAACCACTTGCCAGTGCTGGGGGGCGGCGGCCCCTCTGAACTGGGCTGTGCTTGCACCTGTACCACCAGCTGTGTCTAGTGCACAGGAAAGGCGGATGCTTATCCCACCAAGCCTCCCTGGGGCTGGCCTATGGCCTCCCCCGTCCTCTGCACTGGGAAAGGTGCATGCAACTTATCTCAGTGAGCCTCCCTGGGGCTGGCCTGTGGCCTCTCCTGTCCTCCTCTGCACCAGGAAAGGCGGCACTCGTCCCGCCGAGCCTCCCTGGGACTGGCCTGTGGCCTCTTCTGTCCTGTGCACTGGGAAAGGCTGGCATTTGTCCCACTGAGCCTCCTTGGGGCTGGCCTGTGGCGCACGCCCTCTGCACCAGGAAAGGCGGATGTACTTTATCTAACAGAGCCTCCCTGGGGCTGGCCTGTGGCCTCTCCTGTCCTCCTCCACTGTGCCCTGGGACACCAATGTGCACACGCAGAACACACAGGATGATGGTGTGACCAGGACCCAGGCCCTCACTTTCCAGGATCAGGGTCATTGGGAAAACAAATTAGAAACCTAGAGCGTGACCTTTCTTTAGAAATTGTTGGTGGTAGTTACTCAGTTTGTCTAATTAATCTTTAGATGGATAAGTCAAAGCTGCGAGGGCTGAGATCTCTGCTCCGTGCGCACAACGAGCCGGGACACTCACGCATTTGCCGCCAGCTGGAGCTCCTGGAATGTTCAGCAAGAAGCATGCTTGGCTAGAGCACCTGCCGTGGTGTTGCTTTTAATGGACAGCCTCAGTGCAGGCGCTTCGTGGCCGTCAGGCTGCTGTGAGGTGTTGGTCTCTCTCGAGGGAGTGTGCGAATCACATGTGCAACCCGAGGGTCTTGTGGGCTGTGATTTTCTGTTGCTAGACTCCAGAGCCGGTGTGCAGAGGTCAGGGTGGAGCTGTCACACCCACGGGTGACATCCACGCTGGGCCCCATCCTTATGCTGCTGATGACTTCCACAATTTGCCTGAACCGTGATAACTAGCTGGTGATTTCTGCTTATAAAATTGTGCAAAATAAACTTTGATCATGTTGTCATGGTAAGTGTAGTAACATTCAAGGGTTATTTTTAAGTTTATGGGACATTTCTTCCTTTGAAATTTATGTGGAGGAGCGCCCATTCTTCTCCTAACATGGATGTCTGCTTGCTCTCAACAGGCTTTCTGCAGCATGAATGTATCTAACCCAGTGGTTCCCAGCAGAGCTTCTCCCACTTAACCGTGGACCAGATGCGTCAGGGAGGCCCTCAGCCCTCTGCTGTAAGCCCTCAGCCCTGCCTACCTGGGCTGACGCGTCACAGGGCTGAGGAGCACGGTTCTCAGGGAGACCTCTGCAGATGGTTGGCTAACTGTCTAATTAATGCTAACTGCGGCTAGCAGTGACCCAATATCAAACCCGCGAGGTGGCAGAAAGTGCACATAAAACACGCACACTTTTTCTCACGCTGTGCTGAGACTTGGAGCCTAATGTTTCTCTTTTCAATTCCTAGACAGGTTTTGGGATTCACCTTTGCTCATGTGACCTGTTGAATGTCAACACACTAGAAAGCCCTTACGTCCATGGAGGATGGTCAGCCACTAGGGAAATTTATTTTCAGCTCCACATTGCAGTGAAAATGAGGATGCTCGTATTATAAGAAAGGCTTTAAGCTGAATTAACGGATGCTCTGGGGAGAACTAATACTCTTTGAGAAGATGGAACATTCTCACAGATTTACCTGGAGAAGCCGCACTCATCAGCACATGGAGATGTGCCAGATTGATTAAGCAAATGATCACATGTGTATGTGTAGGTTCCTTCTATGTTTACTCCAAACATACTTCCTTATTAATTACAAAACTCCCACTTTGATTTCAGGTGTCAAACGCACGGTTTGCCTTTTCTTTGTATAGTTGGTATCCTGGGCTTGGATAGATGACATTTCTGTTTCCCTGGGGAAGCAGTGTGGATAGTCAAAACGTCTCACAGGGTTTGGCTTAGTTCTGACCCACAGCGGCCGCTCATGCACTCACGACCTTGGGGAAGTCACTCACTCTCTTTGTGCGTCAAGTCCCTCACCTGCAGAATAAGAATGGGAGTCCCGTGTCCTCTGTGTTTGCTGTGGGATTAAGTGTATTGATCCAAGGCATCCAGTATGCAGGGAGGCCATGCGGACTGACGGTGGGAGGCGGCTCCTTTCCTTACTCCTCCTTCATCGTGTTTGGCCCTTGGACCTGCCAAGCAACTGGACCTTCTCATCCCTGACACCACTCTCATGGAGTGGAACAGGCATCACACATTGGTGAAGTTTCTCAGATCTTCAGCGGATGCAGCAATACAGTTCTTGCCCACTGCGGAGTTCCTCTGGAAGCTTGACATCTGTGGTGATGATGCTGGCACAGTGTCCTAACGGCCGACCTTCACTTCCGAGGAGCCTGGAAGTCACACCTCACAGCCACAGGCTCACATCCAAACATATCAGCAAATTCTGCTGTGGTCCAGGGAAAGTCAGCCTGTTTCTACCTAATCCTCCATCCAAATCACAAATACCTCCCAGAAACAAACTCCGACTCCTTTTTGAATGCTGCCCATTTGCATGGGAGTGTGCTTGTGATTTATATGCAATTAAAGAGGCAAACCCTTACAAAAAGTCTTCGGAATCTAAAATTAATCTCAGAAGTCTATGTTTTCAGCTACTACAATCTGCAAATGAATGAGAGTCATGGAAATCACATTTGGCAGACATGTGAAGTTAAGGTGGACTCTGTGGGGATGTTATACTGTCCCCTCTCCACGACTGTGTTCTCTAGAGCTGCGGCCCTGAAGCCTCCCAGATGCACCTTTACACCTGGACAGGAGATGCTGGGTTACCCGGTTACAGCGTAAGAGTAACAATGACGATGACACTAATAATGATAAAAAGTAGCATTTATTGAAGACCTATTGTGAACCACACCTTGTTCCGAGGTCTTATGTTACTGTATTTAATTATCTTAAAACTCCAACAAGGTAGGAAGGTTAAGATCCCCTCCCCTTTTGTTAACAAAGAGCAGAGGAGGTGGGTGAATTGCACAAGTTCCTACGGCGGCGCGGAGGCTTTGCTTGCAGAACCCACCCGAGACACGCACCACTTCCTCTTCCCAAACACCCAGACAGCACAAAAGCGATTTCCCTCCTCTCCACCAGCCTGACTCCTGCAAGGCATGGCTCCTGCCAATGGCTTTCAGACTTTCTGGGCTATATTCACAGTAAGACATACATCTTACATCAGAACCTGACATGCATACATACATACATACATAACAAAAAATGTTTCATTAAACATGCGCCCTTATTATCCGGAATGTACTTCGGTATTTTCTATTCTATACTTTTCTGTTCTATTTTTGCTTCTATTTTAAAATTTGCTGGTAGTGACCTTGAATTCATGGCCCATTAATGAGTTGCTGCCCACGGTTTAAAAATGAAGGTATTAAAAGAACTGCAAAACAGAGAGCCACAGACAACGTGGCGATGGTAAGTCCTTTACTACAAATAACCACCCTGGAGACCTTGGAGATCCTGTGAGTCCTCAGAGCCCGAGCCGCTGCCCGTCTTCCCGGCTGTGTGTTTCAGGAACACCGTCAGTGCCTCTCTGCGGGCCCAGGGTTCATTTCCCTCCTGTGCACAGCAGTTGTGGATTCTTTTTTAATTTCTAACTCCTCCACCACGTGGAGTCTGCTACGTCTGGGAGCTTCCAGGTCATTCTTTATTTTTTTATTTTTTCACTTTTTGAAATGGAGTCTCGCTCTGTTGCCCAGGCTGGAGTGCAGTGAAGTGATCTCGGCTCATTGAAACCTCGGCCTCCCAGGTTCGAGCAATTCTCTTGCCTCAGCCTCCCGAGTAGCTGGGATTACAGGCATGAGCCACTATGCCCAGCTAATTTTTGTATTTTAGTAGAGACAGGGTTTCACTATTTTGGCAGGATGGTTTCGATCTCTTGACCTTGTAATCCACCCGCCTCGGCCTCCCAAAGTGCTGGGATTTCAGGCATGAGCCATTGCTCCGCCGCTTCCAGGTCACTGGTACTGGCACATCCCACGGAGGAGAAAACAGCAGCAGTTGCTACTTGAACAGATG
Organism: Cebus imitator; assembly: GCF_001604975.1. NCBI lineage: Eukaryota > Metazoa > Chordata > Mammalia > Primates > Cebidae > Cebus > Cebus imitator. The sequence goes on from NW_016107594.1 coordinate 4,150,795, forward strand.
CCAGCATGCGTGGAGGCAGGAATGGTCAACGGAGATGTGCGGTGCCGCTGGGGCAGCCTGGGAGCAGGCACTGTCACTTGGGAGGCAGGGTCGGGCTGGACCTTGGGATGTTTGGGAGAAAAGCGACAGCATGCACCCCAGAAATTCAGATGGAAAACGCTGGCATCCTAAGTTTCACAAATATGAGATGTGTGTAACTTTAAAACTGTTTGATGTGCATGTGTGGAAATAAAATTTAAAAATAGAGTCGTTAAAATGTAGTGTGTACTGGTGAGCCTTCCTGTGATTAACTGACCCTAACCCCCCGGCTGCAGGTCAGGGCCCCCTTTCCTGTGGCATGGACCAGGCGTGTCACGTGAGCACGTGTTTGATGTCACAGTGGAGAAGAAGCCATCTCCATGTGTGGCCATGGCGTTCCCCCTAGGCTGCAGGAAGGACAAAAGAAAGTCCAACCCGCCCAGGAAATGAGGCGGTGGAGGCTACAGGATGCCTGGGAGGGAGGGAGGGTGGTCAGCAGAGAAGGACGTGCTGGCTGAGGAGCCGGCTGAACGACGCCTGGGAGACAGGGGGTGGATAGCTACCTTCTTCCTGGACAGAAATTCAGCACATCACTGCTTCCGCTATTTCTAGAAATTTCCCTCAAGGAAATAAGTATGGATGGCTATAAAGTTACAAAGTGACAAGTATAGGTAGAGCCGGGTTTTTTGTTTTGTTTTGTTTTTGTTTCATTAAAGAGCAAACAAAAGTAAGCAAACATCCCAAGGGGAGATCCTGTGAGACAAGACGTGCACCATCATTGCAGTGAGACATGAGTGCACTTAAATGCTGTGCAGATGATGGCGGCCATGCCAGCTGACGGCCAGTTACATAAAAACATGTTCGCAATCTATGCGCCTGCCCCTGGAAGGCTCCAAGTATTATTTCAATATCCAGGTATTTCAAAATTACATAGTATGTACATTTTCTCAGTGTTGTGTTGCATATAAAATATGTGCCTAATATTATCTGATGATTTAATCTGCGAATTTTGTTTTCATTTCATTTTGCATTCATTTATCAATGACAAAATTCGGGTCAATTTAACAATCTTCGCAGATGCTAATAAGTCACAAACTCTTTACAGCTGATTTAGATATAACATTTGGGAAAATGAAAACATGCTATTCTTAGAAGTAACATCTGTAATGAACCAATGTTACAACAGTTACTAAGAGAGCAGTTTAATTTTAGCGTGTCTGAAAGTCTTCCCTAGAAACACTCCTTCTGGAGAAAGTGTGTTTTTCTCTTTCACTGTACTCATTCTGAGTGTGCTACATTAATCTATTTTATTGGTGACTTTAATTTGATAGAAAACTTCCTTTTCCTCCTATATTTTGCAGCCATTTTCCGTATCGTAAAATCACTTTTCATACATTCCACTCTATGAGCGTCAGAGAACGCACACACTCTTAAGAGGTAACGGCAATAATCCAGGTGTGTGCGGCTTCACTAATTCGTCTGTCAGTAATGATATCTTAGGCTCCTCAGTCAACACCACTCAGGTTTCCTTGGATCTTTTGGAGACTGAGGGCAGTTGGGGGAAAAAAAGAAATGAATGCTTTAAAATAGGACCAGAGGCAAATGTCACTTCATTGCCTTATGACTTTAACTTATACTGTGCTGTAAAATGTCCCACAGCATTTTGGAAATGACAGTTACTCTTCACTATAATAGCAATAAGATCATTATGAAGTGTTTTTAATTTTAATTTGACCCAGTGGAATTATAGATTCCTAAATTTGTACTTGGAAGATCCTTCAACAATCATCATTTAAGTCTCTCAATTTAAAGATGCGGACATTGGACAACTCTATTTGGAAAAACAAACGTCTAAAATGACGCTATTCGCTCCCAGCATTATTACGATAGCATTAGGCACATGACTCAGATAACCTTCCCTCCCTCCCTTACTTCCTCTTTCTCTTCCTCCCTCCCACCCTTTGTGTGTGTGTGTGTG
>NW_016107594.1:4152800-4165791 GCF_001604975.1 Cebus imitator
TTTTTTTTTTTTTTTTTTTTTTTTTTCGGCTTTTTCCCTTAATTATCCATCAGGATTCTCAATCCTAGGAGTACACTGGAATGATAAAGGAATAATCCTGGAATCCCACTTCTGGATATTTAAGGAAACAAAATCAACGTGTGGAAGGCTATCTGCACTCCTGTGTTGGCTGAGGTGCTGACCCCCACAGCCAACATGCAGAACCAACCTCATGCCCATCAGCAGAGTCCCAGATCAGGAAAATTTGGTCTACATGCAGTGGAATCCCTACTAAGTCTTAAAAAGTGAGAAATCCTGGCATGCACTATGACATGGATGAGCCTGGAGGACGTCATGCCGAGGGGAAAAAGCCAGACACAGAAAGACAGATGCCGCATGACCTCACTTACACGTGGGATCTAAAGCAGAGGACTCAGAAGCAGAGGATAGAATGGTGGTCGCCAGAGGGAGGGTGGGGGGCCTGGGAAGGTGGTGGCTGAAGGGTGCTGCATTTCAGCCAGACAACAGGAGGAAGTTGGGAGGCCTCACGTTCCACGTGGCGGCCACAGGTGATGGTTTGTGTACTTGAAAATGGCTAAGCGGTGAGATCTTAAGCGTCTCACAAGCACAGGAAGATGATAAGGACGGGGGCGGCAGAGGGGTCTCCGAGCTTCGTTCACTCATCTTACAGCGGACGCTTGTATCAAAACATGTTGTACACCAGAAACACATACAATTTTTATCTCTGAATATACTTAATAAAGCTAGAGAAAACATTTTTAAAGTCAAAAAAGAAGTGTTTCTTCCATTTAAAGTATCAGGTAGAGAACTTTTAAAGATGACAACAGTCAAGTCAGTCCTCAGACAAATACATCAGATGGGGAGTGGGCATTGGTGTTTTTTTAAACGTTCCCAAGTGATCCTGATTGACAGAGAACCAGGGTGAAGATCTAATATTTCCACGAATGGGCTAAAAGGACTCATTGGAACCAGCGCGTCCACCTCCCTCATGAGCTGTGCTTCTGTGTGAATCCCATGGGTCACCCGTCTGCACGTGGCTGTTTCATGCTCCTTTGGCTCACTAGACAGCAACAGCGGCTCCTGCCTCTCCTTCCAAGTCCTCCACCCAGGCACTGACCCTCGAGGGGAAAGCCACGCATGTGTTTGAGCCAGGCAGCCTCTCAGCCAACCGTCACCAAATCCCCATTTCTTTCTTTCCAAAGCTTCTAACATCTGACCCTCCTCATTCTTAAACCGCCAAGCCCTGCCCCACGGCAAGACTGTAGAGATAGCTCAGGAAGCACCCCCTGTCCCTAAGAAGTGTGGAGGCTCCTCATAACGAGGATGCTTCGGTTCACCACAGGATCCCCCAATTCCACCTCTGGACATTGACCCAAACAAGCCGAAAGCAGCGACGTGGAGAGCCGCGTGCCATGTTTATGGCAGTGCCATTCACCGAAGCCCGAGAGAAGCGACCCAGGGGTCCATCCATGGATGCACGGGAGCCAGTGCAGTCCATCCACACAGTGCAGCGTGACTCAGCCTTCCACAGGAACGGCTATGTGTCATAACTAGAAGACATTCTGCCATGTGACATGAGCCAGCCACGCCAGGACAAATCCTGTGTGGTTCCACTGCTGGGAAGTCTAGAGGAGTCAGATTCACAGAGGCGGACGCAGAAGTGGGGTGCCAGGGCCTGGGGGAACGGAATGGGAGTGAGTGTTTAATGGGATGGGTTTTACTTGCAGAAGAGGGAAGAGTTCTAGAGACGGAGGTGCTGGCGTCTGTACAGCGACGTGAATGCATTTAATGCTGTGAACTGTAAACTTACAAAGGCTAAGCTGACAAAAGGCTTTCTGTCCCTACACTCCAGCAGGCACCAAGCCACCCACGTGACCTTCTGCCTCCTCTGCCCCGGCCTCACCCCTCGAAGTTCACTCCGTGTGGCTGTGGAAAACGTGAACTCCCAACCTGGGAGTCCGGGGTGAGAACCCGGGCAGAGCGGCCTCCGCAGAGTGACTCCTGCACTCTTGTTTCAGTTCTGTGCCCACTGCTCTGGCCTCCAGGTTCTTCCCACTGTGCCCGTGCCCAAGCAGAGCCACCCCAGGGACCTCGCGCTGCCCCGGCGACAGCCCCTGGGCATGGTCACTGCCATGGAGAAGAACTGGCACGGGCACAACTGTGACGTTAACATTGTCCAGACGCAGGGCGCATGCGGCCGAGCCACCTCCAAAGCCTCAAGCAAGCAAGCGCCAAATGAGCCATGTGCATCTGGAGGCCTTCCCAGGCAGGCCGAGCACTGAAGATTAATCATGATGGAGCATTGCCAGAGTGAGGGTTAGAAAAACAGATGCATAATTACTCACACGCCATTGCCACGGCTCCTCCCTGGTGAGAAGTCAAAATGCTTTCACTCGCCTATTTCCGAGTGAAGAAAGGCTTGTGTAGAATGTCAGTTGGCAATGAATTTAGGCCTCGGTCGCAGTGGATGGTACTGTCATCTGTTAGAACTCTACCCATTTTTATAATCTTCAGTTGAAAAGCAAACATTTTTTGGCTGTAGTTTTCTTTAACAGAAATTATAACTTTATACAAAGTGAACTCCTTCCATTTTCAATACTATTTTTTTAGGCCAGTCAAACCAGCAACAGATGCATTGGCTAAAAGTCTGAAGTATGTTTTTAAAAATGCAAATTTATATAAAATGAACTCATGACCTATGACCCAGCCCTGAGTGCCATCACCGCGGACGCCCTCAGCAGCTTGAGAAAGAGGCTGACAATCTCTAAGGTTGGAGAATAACCACAGGGAGCAAAGTGCCAGAGCCACTGACGGCCTCCGTCTTCAGCTGTGGCTTCACGTGGCTTCTATTCAACCGTTTGATGTTGAATTTATTCAACATTCCACATCTCTAGCAGAAGCATTTGGCCTTCTTGTAAGCATAGCTCCACGTCAAAAGACTGATGGCAAATACGGCACCAGCTTTCCTGTGTCGGTGGCAGCTCAGAAATGAAATTTCCATGTGCTTTTAACCAGCACTGGGGAAACGACACCACACCAGCCTGTCCCAGGGCCCCTGGAGGAAGCGCAGCTTGTGCTCAGCTCCCAGCTCATGGTGTGTGTAGCCGGCTGCTTCCTGCCAGGTAAGGGCTATGTGAGAAGTGCAGATGTGGGAGCTCCCTGCTTCCTGAGGATGCTTCGAACACATAGTCACAGAGGCACAAGGGAAGGAGGGTCCTTCACCTCTGGAGACGTGTATCGATTATGTGAATGGCGGCCTCCATTCCTGAGGGCCAGGAACAGCCCTTCCCCACCCAGCACTTCACAGTGTTTAAAAACTATTATTTTTGGAAAAAGGTGCCCTATTTGACTTAGCTCTTAGCTCACTCTCTAAAGGCAAACATGCTAACGTGTGACGGTGGGAAGGCCCCATGACGGGAGATGCCCGCGGTGTGTGGGGTTCTGTCACCCCCACAGCAGGGCTGATGTGGGTACTCTACCTAGATCCTCCTCTGCTGGCCCCGGAAAGCTGATGCCTGGCTGGACCAGGTCTCCACCTTCTTCCTCTGCAAAGACAGAAACAAAGTCACTCATTAATGCGTGTCTGGTGTAGACTGCAGTCACTCCCAGCACATCTTCAAAACCCGCCACACTCAACACAGTTCAAACAGGACAGGCAACTTCGTATTTCTTCAGATGTCACTGCTCACAGCCCAGCATTTTGTGCCAATAACCTCAGAAACCACCATCATTTCTGTAAAGCAGCATTGTGATCACAGATGCACACATTTCTCCCACAGACACGGACACAGCAGCGGGTCCCAACAACTCTCAGCTTCACCTCCGGCCTAACTTCAAATTTATTAGGTCTTCTTTGCATTGGAGCAGACTTCAGTAAAGTCAGCCCACTCTTACTTTCCCCAGTTCCTTCCAGCTGGGTGAGTCCCACAAAGGCCCCAGTTCGCCCATGATAAAGACTTCCCTTACTGTCTAGAAAGCTTCATGCTATTCGAAGCCTCATTTTGCAATGTTCAAAGCCTGTGGTTATGGTCTTAGTGCTTAATATTAGTTCGCATTAGGTCCACTTCGACCAGAACACAGATTTCATTTCCCTCTGTCGGGAGATGTTTCAGGTCGCTGGTATTGACTTTCCACTGTTCACTCTGTGCTGACACAAAAGCAGACATCACTTTCTTAGAAGGACATCACCACGTGGCTGCCAGAGGTCAGGGGGTCATCGAGCTCTGTCCTCCCTCCACGTGTGGGGCCACAGGACTGTGGAGACAGACACACTTGTGATTTTATCTAACTAGTCCCTGGGGAGCTGGACAGAGTATCATCCAGTGCCTCTCCTCTTATGGGCTCTGCCCAGGAAACCAGGTGCTGACTCTTTAGGCTGCCTTGCTTTCTACCTGGCTGCAAATGTGGTGTAGACACAGCATCATCCCAGGGAGGCTCTGCTCACGCCAGCCACAGTGAGAGGCATGGGAGGGGCCTGAAGAGGGGGTCAGGGAGTGTCAGGTAAGAGAGCATTTGGCACCAGGTTCCACGTGCATGTGAACATGTTATTTATGGGAAATGTATCAGAAGGATGGCACATGCATGTACACACATGGACACACATCTTTGTCACCATTTGGCATATATTTCAAAAATATAATTATATGATTGCATATTTAGAATCCAGGCATATATTTGCACACACATGTAGGTTTCCAATGTTCATGGACAGGCTTTGAGGTGCATCTCACATGTGCCTGCATGCCCTACCCAAGTGTTAGATGCAGTTAGCCAGGCTGTAGCCTGCAAAAGGATTGACTCCAGAACATGATGCTGGAGACACCGACACTGGAATCACAACCAGCAAATCAGCATCTGCCATTTTCTACAAGTTGGTAGGAGGCTAGGAAAGGAAGATGAAGATTTGGCAATGTGAGATGCTGAGGAAGAGAATATGATGGCCTCTCAAATAAATGTGAAGTAAGATCAGCAACTGGAAGTAATCTCCCAGTTGCTGCTTTAAAAAATAATATATATATATGTATGAGAAGTAGCTATCTGAACTAGGTTAAGTATTTTACAAGACAGTTGATTCAAATGATTTAACATAACTCAGCCCCATTTCTTAAAGGCGAACAGCACTTTCTGCATACTTTAAGTTGCATTTTCAGCTAATGAGATACATCTGCCAAATGACCACATTATGTATAATATGAAACCAAAGGCTGGGATGGCCTCATTCATGTAGAAAGATGATGGACAGTTCTAATTAAGCACAGTTTCCATGGAGATCATCATCACATGTGTGATTAATGTGAGAACAGAGCATCCAGCTGGGTGAGAACAGAATTTGGGGATAATGGAAAACAATGAACCCTCAACTTCAGCCCTCCTTATGCTGGAGTTTCAACACACACACAGACACACACACAGACACACACAGACACACACAGACACACACAGACACACACACATACAGACACACACACATACACACAGACACACACACAGACACACACACACAAGGCAGGAGCTCTCACAGGCAGACTGGAAGGATAAGTCAGCATCACACAGTTGCAGTGACGCGCAGGAGTGCTCCTCTAGGGCCAGCAGCAGCAGACATGGAGTTTGGCAAAGCCACGTGCTCACGCACAGCACAAGCTTGCCATTGGAAGCCTGCACTTTCCTCAAGGAACACCCTGATTTTCTCGAGAACAGCCCTTCAGGGATGAGGAGTGGGCACGTCTGAAGGTCAGCCTTGAATTTTAGGAGAAGTGCTTCACCGACGAATCTCTTCCTGTCCTCGCTATTTACCAGCTGAGAAAATGGGAGGTGTGGGAGCCGTGTGGCCCAGGCAACACCATTCAAAGTTAAAAATCCAGCCTGGGCTGAGGGTACGCAAAGGTTTCTGAGTATGGTGTGGCCTTAGAGCTGGGAGAGGTTAATTTAGCATGTGTGTCGCTATAACTGCGGTTCCCGTCCTTCCTTGTCTCAGGAAGCTTTGCATTTTCAGCCTAAATCTTGTATGGGGCAACACCCCCACATCTCAGGGGTTCCCTTCCTGTGGCTTCAGTCAGCTGAGGTATGGAGTAAGCAACTATGACAGAAACAGAGATCACATTCACATTCCTCCTATTCCGGTACACGGTTCTAAGTGCCGAGTTCAGTACGGTTACTCGGTGACCACGCGTGATGGGCAAGCTGAGCTTCCTCATGGGTGCGTGGACGCAGGGAGCGCCGCGCTGGGGCTTTCTTCTTCTCTTGCCCCAAATTGCCATCTAACAGTCATGCCCCACAAACTGTGGCGTCTCATTAGAGGGTTTTCTTTACCCTACAGCACGTGGCTCGCTTTCCAAACTGATTCTGGCACCACATCACGTGGCAGATAAAGAAGGAAATCAAAACATTTTAATCCCAAATGTCTGGGTTTTATTTATTTATTTTTTGGACATATCTTGAAATAGTCCAGCAAAGCCAGCTCTTGCAGGGAAAATGTACATTCTGAAGAGAATCCCCTTCCTTCTTCCTTTGTCCAGATCCAGAAGAGAACTGACTCTGATCAGAAGCACTTGCCCTCCATTCCCTCTGCAGCCTGCTGCCTGCAGGCCTCCTCTGCACAGTGGGAACCGGGCCTCCACGGCCCTTATCTCCACCCAGACATCGCTTTCTATGGATTCCAGGTCTTTAGAGAATAATTTAACCCTTTCAACCGACATCCAATTGGAAAATGTTTGAGTCCATCCATGACTCCGACGACAGTAGGAAAATCTACCTACAAGTGTTGGTTCTGGCTGAGGTTTCAGGTATTACCAGGGCCGTCAGAACACATCCCCTGTGGACAGAGGAGACCACCATACCTCTGCACGTTCCTACCCACAGTCTGGCAGCCTTATGAGGCAAGCACCCTGTTGCCTGGAGAGGCTGTGGGTAGAGCATGTCTTCAGCATCTGGGACAGCATGGAAGAAATGTGTGGGAGGAGTAGGCCTCTCAAATTAAGTGACCATCTCAGTGACCTCAGAAATGCCCTTATCTGTGCTTAAAGAGACACAGGAACACTCATTCTTTCCTTCCGTCTCTCTTTCCCAGCTGCCTTGTATGAGGCAGGAGAACCGTTGGCTCTGCCAACTGTCAGAGGGATGGGCAGCATGGCCTAGGAGGCCAGCTTTGGCTGCGGTCACAGAGCTACAGCACCGTCTGCACCCTGAGATGTTCTGAAATCATGTGACCATAAGTTTCCTCGATCTAGCATCTTTATTTCCCATGGTCCAAACTGAATAGCTCCCCAGGGAGAGGCTGGAGGCCCTCCCATCCCAGGTGTGAGGCTGATGGATGCTGCAGAACTGACGGTACCCACCTCTGACATCATGCTCACACTTCCATCGCCAAAACAGAGCTGGGCCTTCGACTGAGGAGTGCTGGAAATCATCCATTCGCACACGGAAATGCGCTTCTGCATTCTCTGGACAAACACCGTCTTTCACCAAGGCGACTCGGTGGGGGCTTCCTCACTTCAGCCTGTCACTTAGGTCCCTTCTGGCAGGATGTACTTTACGAGTCATTTTTCTTACCTGCTGGAGCTCGATGATGGCAGTGCCCCCTCATGTGTGGCCCTGAGGCCTCGTAAACCTTCCCTGGGGAGCAATGAGGTGGTCTTGCGTTCTGTGCCCTGGCACTTCCTCCAAGTCAACATCCAGCTCTCCTCTGGCCGTGGACCTCCGGCCACAGCAGTGGGCGTGTGGATGGCGTGTGTGGTGCCCCGAGTGCTGCCTGGAGAGCGCAGACTGCCCTGACTAAACACAACACAGGCGCCCTTTCTGATGCCTCTGAAATCACTTCAAGCTTCAGAGAAATGGCCACCCTGCTCCCCTGTGGCCCAGAGGGTTCCGGATGGATCTGAGAGGGTCTGTGACAGCCCTCAATAAAACACAGGGTGCTGCGATCACCGTGTGGCATGCGCCACACTTGCTTTCCTTTGCTTAGCGAAGAGTCTTCTCAATGTCACAAGCTGCTCACGCTTCCTGGAAGGCAGACCCAGGCAACGCACCGTGAGAAAGGAAGGAAATGCGATGCTTCCCAGAACCTGTCCTCAGAGCCCGGCCCAGGTGGCTGCACCATGGACACTTTCCAGTGAGGAAATTAGCATCAGAGAGGTGAAGTGCATCCTCCGAGGTCAGAGGCACAGACAGACCCATGGGTTCCGGCCCCCACGTGCTGCTGTGCCCCACGAACCTCTGAGGACAGAGGCACAGACGGACCCACGGGTTCTGGCCCCCATGTGCTCCTGTGTCCCCATGATCCTCCAAGGTCAGAGGCACAGATTGATCTGTGGGTTCCAGCCCCCACATGCTCCTCTCGGGGCCCCACAAGGCCCTGTGATGCTTCTAGCAACACCACAATGTCTAATGTAGAGATTCCGCACTGACCTTCTACATCAGAGTTGTCCTGAGTGATGGTAGAGGGAAGCAGAACATGCCCCCAGATAAAGAGGCAGGAGAGATGAAAGAAAGATTTGGGGCAGGTGAGTGACCAATGGGTCATGTAGCCTCAGGACAGAATTACTTGCAAGAAGAAATCAGACTTTCAGGGAAGTCAGTGGGCATTTTACATTCTCTATGTATCAAGTGGGCTTGGGTTTCTGGTACTTGAAGGAGGACCGTGCTGGGTCCCCAGGTCCCTGTCTGTGAATGCTCACAGTCTCGTTTTGTCTGTCAGCCACACATGGGCCAATCCTTTGTCATCAGAGGCTCTTGGGACAGGCCTGGGTGCCGACACCCAGTGGCCATGAGGACAGTTATGTGCTTTGCATATGGACACGCAGTATCTAGCATCAGAGATGCACTGAATTTGGTGAGTAGTGAATCGCACATTCATCTGCAGACACTAGAAACAGCCAGCATGCTGGGGAAGGCCGTGGGAACAGGCCCAGGATGGCCACCACATGAACTGGAGCTTGCATTTGTGATCCGTGTCCTGAGAGGCAAAGATGCTTGCGTCAGTACAGCCGCTGACCGAAGCCAGGGTTCTCCAGGAAGAGGCGTCCCAACAGGCACAGAGCCCAACGTTTCAATCAGCATGGTGACCGGAGCACGCCATGGTCTCAGCACACTCACCTGGCGGGGCTGGCACAGTCCTGGCTCATGGACCACGTTCTGACCCCTCATGATGGCGGCCCCTCAGCAGCACCACCGATGGCCTTGGCTGCCGTGGCCGGCTCAGTACCTGGCTCAGAGCAGCACAGCAGAAGGGGAAGCGAAGGGGCCATGGGGCATGTGGTCAGGTAACACGGGAGCGTGAATGTCTTCGGCTCCCTCTCCTTGTCCTGGAAGTGGAGAGAACGCTTTCCCGACAGCTGCTGGGCATCTGAGCAGCCCCTGGCAGGCGCCACTGGCTCTCTGGCATCCTTTCTGCTGCACCAGGAAGGCCACAGGCTCAGACCCAGCACGGCCACCATGCGAACAGGCAGCCCGCCTGGACAGCAACACGATGGACCCACAGGACTTGGCTGACCTGGAAGGTGGGCCCCTGTCTGATCTCGGCAGGTGAGGGTGGACACCAAGACCACCAGGAGCGCAGCTGCCACCTGCTGTGGTTCCTGACAATGCCTCACTGTGGAAGATCAATGAAGAAAAGTGGCACGTATGATAATTTACATGCACATTTGTAAGTACGTGTGCCTCGGGACCTCACTCCATCATCCAGCCACTCTGTCATTACGCCAGGAGTGATCATCTCTAGTTCCACGGATGCAAAAACTGAGGCCTGGGAAGTCAAGTGACTTCTCTGCTGCCACAGAAGAGTCAGATTTCTGTGAAGCTGAGCCTCAGCCCTACGTCCGGAGCTCCTTGTGCTCTGTTGTGTGGTGGTGTCTGTTTGGAGGAGGCTGTGTTGAGTGGCACCTCCTTTCCTTTTTCTTAAGTTGGAGTCTTACTCTGTTGCCCAGGCTGGAGTGTAGCGGCATGATGTCAGCTCACTGCAACCTGCACCTCACAGGATTAAGCCATTCTCCTGCCTCAGCCTCCCGAGTAGCTGGCATCGCAGGTGCATGCCACCACACCCAGCTAATTTTTATATTTTTAGTAAAGACAGGGTTTCATCGTGTTAGCCAGGATGGTCTCGAACTCCTAACCTCAGGTGACCTGCCCCCCTTGGCCTCTCAACGCTCTGGGATTACACGGGGGAGCTACTGTGCCCAGGCAAGTGGTCTGTCATTTCTTAAAGACCTGCCCCGTGAATGCCGACTGCCAGGCTTGGGCAGGAAGCGGAGGAAATGCACACTTTAAATTGATGGGTCTTAAACTCAAAGCACAAACTGCATCTTGTCGGGGGGAGGTTGTCTCCAAATCATGCCAATGTGAAAGCGAAAGGAAGCAGGTAAGCCTTCAAAGTATCACAAAGGAAAACCAGGTTCACACAAGAAAAGGGAAACTGCTCATAAGAAAACACTGGACTTCTTGGTGAAAAATGAAACCGTATATTATCACCCCATAAACACCGGGGGAAGGACGTGATCCCTTTCATCCACTGTGCGTGGGCCCTGCAGCCCTTCTGGCCCTGAAGAGTGCTTGTTATGTGTTTATGGGTCCATGCACTGCCCCCTGATGCAGAATGGGAGGGCCGGGCCCTGCGTTCCCCCAGCATGGAGGACCAGCCCCACTGCGGTCAGGAGATTCAACATGTTCCCACCAGTGTTGTGAGTCCACGCTGCAGTTCTTACAGTACAGGCATTCTTTTTTTTTCTTTTTTTAAAATGAAATGGACACAGAACCCCAAACTATAAAGCAGATGGTGTCAGCACTATCCTGAAGAACAGGGATAAGAAGCAAGGGAGGCTGGGCGTGCCTACCTCTGCTACGCCCACTGCCCACCCCAGCTTCTCTGCAGGACCCAGCCACTGCCCAGAGACATGGCAGGAGGCAGTGGGCTTGCTTCCCTTCAGTTCCTGAAGCTCACCTTGTTTCTTCTCATTGATAGCAGGACACCTTCTGAGCTGACGGATGCCTTTGCTCACAAGAGGATTAGAATGTGAACCCTTTACCATTAAACCAGGTTCAGAATCTGGGCAACTTTGCCAGGACCCTCGTGACTCCCACACACATTCAGGTGTGTCTCTGGGTCTTCCCTGGGGTCTGTCCCTCTAGCTGTCCCATTCCATGGCTTCATCCTCATCTAGGGTGGCTCATCTGAAAGCCATGGAGATGCAGGCGGCCGTCTGAGCTCCTGGGGCACTGCGTCTTCCCCCCAGTTCTCGCTACGCGGATCCGCCTGGCTCTACCCGCACAGCTGAAGCTCACTCTCGCCCCCCGCTCTGCCCCGATCCTCCTGGACTTTCCTTGAGGCTCAATCTCCGTCCAGCCTGCCCCTGAGACCCTGGTATTTTCTCTTGCCTGGGTGAGAATTTGGTTTCCGCCTTTCCCAAGGAATGCTACCTGCTCCCTATGCATGGGGTGTGACGGCAGTGCAGGGTGGAGGCCGGTGTCTGGGAAGGTGTGGAATGTGCCTGTCTCTGAGTTCTTCCTATGTTCCTCTGGCTGACGGCCCCACAGCTCTCCGTGGTCTCACACAGACCCTCTTCTTATTGGCCTCCCATGGCAGCACACAGGTCTTCACATGGAATTGGCTGTGGAAGGCCTATTTGTCACGTGGGTGGGGCTGGGCGAAGGTGCCTGGCTGGAAGTCGGGGAGGTGTGGGGTCCATCCCGGCCCCTCTGCCCCCAGCTGTGAGAGGAAGCTCAGGCCATGTGCTCCGCGGCACCTCCTCTTGGGAGGAAGGCACAGGTGTGGACCTTGGCTTGTGGAGTCAGTGCACGGGTGCGGCTGCAGTGGCAACTTCTGTGGAGGAAAGCAGGGTCCCCACTGGGTGCCGTCCACAGTAGCTGCTTCTGGGACACGCAGAGCGGCCCTCAGCAGAGGCAGTGCTCTGAGAGTCAGTGCAGACTTCAGCCGCCTGAGCTCGCCCCATTTCGAGGCACTTCTCACTCTTGAAAAGTTTACTTTTACAGAAAGCTCACTCGGGCCCTTCCCTAATGACAGGATTTGAAGGCTGTTTAAATCGAGGATTCATTTCTGCTCCGTTAGGACAATGACATTGATTGGTTTTAATGCTGGCTTCCTCCTCCGTTTCATTCGCAGCTGTGTACCCGCCGCGCTCAGCCACTGCCATAATGATTACTAATGGCTTTTCTTTGAAAACCATAGAAATGATCATAATTTTAGTTTGGACTGAGGATCAAGTCTCAACAGAAGCAGCCCGTACAGCCTGCAGAATTTTTAAAAGTGGTTAAATGTCACTTAATTCAGGCCAAGAAAGTCTCAAAGTCACTAATGAGGCGACCCCACTCCACGAAGAATGACAATCAGTGGCTCTGTGAGAACAGATGGCTGCGAAGCCTCACGAGGTGGGGCCCACGCTCCAGTCACCACGTGCACGAGCCACTCCTGTGCCTGCTGCTCACAAGCTCTGCAGGCCTGACCAGCTGAGACACCGCCGCGCCTTCCGAGATCACAACATCATCTCCGGGAGGAATTCAGTTATGACTCAGAAAAACAGAGACTTCATTCTGCATTTTTCAGACTCAGAAAAAAAATTAAAAAGTGAGTGCTGAAGTAGAAAGGCGCACTATTTCTTATTTAAATATCCGAAAACTTCAACATGAAATTGCATCTGCCTGCGGTTGAACCTGAACGTTGTTCCCATGAAAAGTAACACTACTTGTATGTTATATAATCTGTTTCAGATCTAAATTCCACACGTGTACAGCGTGAGGTCCCAGCACTACAACCTCTACTTAATGGAGTTTCTTACGAAAGACACCTTAAACATATGTCCACCATGTATACCCATGAAACACTACATTAAAGACAGAGTAAAGGGCATTTTACAAACTTAGAAAAGTGGCCTTCAAAACTCAGGCTATTGCTCTTCATGCCCACATTTGGAAACAGCTTCTCAGATCAGGATCGGAGGTGAGGGACAGCATCCTAAGACTCCGAGGTGAGGGAGGGCATCCTAAG
>NW_016107594.1:4166805-4174221 GCF_001604975.1 Cebus imitator
GGTGAGGGAGGGCATCCTAAGCCTCTGAGGTGAGGGAGGGCATCCTCAAGTCAGCCTTAGCGTTTGTTCGGCTCACTCATTGGCAGTGTTTTGGCAGGGCTGCCAGGCAACACGGGATGGCAGTTATATCTGAATTTCAGAGAAACTGAGCACTTCTGTTAGACATTTCATGCAACTTCAAATGTTTTCACGAAATGCAAACCACCTGGGTGTCCTGTATTTTTATTGGCGAAAGCTTGTCTCCCTAACCCTGGGTAGCTTTTAGGAGGACACAGGTCCTCATGCCCCAGCCCAGAGATTCTGCTCATTTCTTCTTGCACGGGTCCTGGGCCAGTTCATCTGACAGTGCCACAGGGGAATCTATCCACAGCCGGAGCCGAAGTCTCCAATATTAGGGGATGAACAAAAGTAATCAATCTACCAGGGGCCCATTTCACCTTCACCCAGCAAACACGCTGTGGCCAGGGCTGCCTCGCCTGTATGGACCTCTCTGGAATTACTGCCTGTCCACACAAACACAGAACAGGACTCTGCCCTTCACCCTCCCTCAATGTCTTTGTTACACAGCATCCTTTAGAGGCATTTTAACATGAAAAAATGCTCACTTTGAAATGCTCTTAAATTCTTTAGCCAAGGCACTCTCTGAATTTTCTGCACCTGATGGATGCCCAGCACTGGCTTCTGTTCCTTCTCCACAGGTGCCACCTCAACCCCACACGTGAGGCACTACCACGTGGCGGGAACAATGACAGCTTTCATCATTGATGCCACCTGTCCTGGGTTTGTGCAAATGACTTCAGGGCGAATTGGGATGCCCATGTCCTTTACTTAAAAAAAACTGAGGCCAGGCACAGTCACTCACTCCTGTAATCCCAGCATTTTGGGAGTCTGAGGCGGGCAGATCACAAGGTCAGGAGTTTGAGACCAGCCTGGCCAATGTGGTGAAACCCTGTCTACAACATGGGGAGAAATACCAGATATAGGTGATGGGAG
Organism: Cebus imitator; assembly: GCF_001604975.1. Lineage (NCBI taxonomy): Eukaryota > Metazoa > Chordata > Mammalia > Primates > Cebidae > Cebus > Cebus imitator. Next base: position 4,167,799 of record NW_016107594.1, read on the forward strand.
GATGGAGGCAGCAAACCACCTTGCCATGTATGTACCTATGCAACAATTCTGCGTGATCTGTAGATGTACTCCAGAACCTAAAGTACAAAAATAAAAATTAGCTGGGCATGGTGGCGCATGCCTGTAATGCCAGCTACTTGAGAGGCTGAGGCAGGAGAGTTGCTTGACTCTTGGAGGTAGGGGCTGCAGTGAGCTGAGATCACGCCACTGCAATCCAGCCTGGGCAACAGAGAGAGACTCTGTCTAAAAAAAAGTTGATATGCCTTGATCTTTAAATGTCCAATAAAAGCAGAATGGTTAAGTAAATTATGGTACAATTATAGTGTGGCATGTTAGAAAGCTTCTAAGTGTTTTAGAAATTCATACTGTAACGTTATGTGAGAAATGGTACATGCAAACTTGATATGCTTTGTGATCTAAGTTTGCTGTGGAAAATGTCTGGCAGCAATTAACCAAGATGCTCACAGCGTGGTCTCTGATGAGAACAATTGTGACCACATTTTACTTTCCTCTTTAAACTTTCTGTGCTTTCCAAATTTTCTCCCACCAACCTATATGCCTAAGTATAAAACATCATAAAAGTACTTGGCGTCCAACAGTCTTGGGTGCAGACAGCATCTGAACTGTCCTCCTTGTTGGAATGAGATGGCCTGGGTGAAAATCGGTGGTAAAGATGCAGCTTCCCTCTTCCTCTAACGCGGGTTACCCCCGAGTGACTGCTCTGCTCACTCCCGCAGACAAGGGCAGTGCTGTGGTCTGGAAAGACACCCCCAGAAGCGCGGTCCCTCACTCATCACTCCGCCGGGGTCCGCAGCCTTCGGTGCACAGCGCGTCTGGCGGGAGACTCACAAACAGAGAGGAGGATGTGCTGCCCGCACAGCCAACGGCATTTCTCCACGGACGCCAACTCGGCACATCAGAAGCACGTCACACCCATCGTGCAAAGGAGGAGAGTGAGCTTTGGAGATGTTATGCAATTAAAGTGAAATCCCACAGCTACTCCGCGGCAGTACTGATGAAAATGTGCATCCTAAAGTTCTCTCTGGCTCCAAAACCCTGACTTTCTCCATGTGCTGTGTCTGTATTTATGCGCTGTGACCCACCTCCAGCTACCTGTGCAGCTGCTGAGGACCAGTCTTTGCAAACAGAAAGGGGAGATGAAGTGGGGGCCAGGCCCCACTCTGACTTGCCTTTGCATGTCTTTTTCTGGGTGCTCACTTGCCCACTTCCCATTTCTTTCTCTTTCAGCCACTCCTTTTCTGGCAGCAAAATCTGACTTTGGAAAAGAGATCAGCCAAGCTCACTGATAGTGCAGGTGGCTTCCAGTGGCCTCCATGGAATACCAGCCCTGTGGCGTCCTGCCATGGCCAACCCCAAGATGGGCATCTGTGTCCAGGAGATGAGGCCTCTGCATGAACTGCAGGTGGGAGTTTGCAGGGGTGTGGAGGACCCTGTGGTCCCAGCCTCCCCGCTGGCTCCTTAATGGAGACCCCCTGCCCTGGGCAGGCTTGTCAAGAAATCCTGAAGAAAACACCACAGCTTGAAACTGCCGAGGAACTCAGCACCTCCGCCCTCCTCATGGAAGACTAATGATGATGGAAATCCTTTCCTAAATGATCATTTCAACAATGATTTCCACATTTACAATCTCACCTAACCGAGCATGTCCTGGGAATGAAGCTTAGAGGGATGCTCTGAGGACCAAGTGGCAGAGCAGCAACCGTGTGACCATTGTCCTCCCAGACATGGGAAAAGGGGCCGTCACGTACCTGCTGGCAGGCAGGACGTGAAGCTTCACTGGCTACTCGTATTCGACTATGCTTGACGATGAGGACCTGAGATACGGCGCTGTGTGAGGTACGCTTGGGCGCAGCAGTGCACAGGCAGGACCGGCCTGCAGGCTCGCTGCCGGGCAGGAGAATCATGTGTGAACAGATGATTCCTATACCATGAAATAGCTTCAGTCACAGACACATGTACCAAGGAACATAGCTCGTCTTATCTGGGTTAGACGGAAGACCTCATGGGGCAAACGTTTACACAGCTTGTCCTTAACCTCAATCACACTATTTTAAACCTGCATTCAGTTGTACCTGCATTTGGAATCAAATAAACTCAATCAAATGTAGATAGAATTTTATGTAAATTTATATGCCAGAATATTTCATAGCCAAAATAGTACTTTTATTCTCATTTTCTAAATGAAAGCAACTTCAAAAACTTGGCTTGGGTTGGTTGTTTTCTTCCCTGAATCTCTGTGAACACCCACTTTCAGCGCTACTTAGCCATAAAACTGATCCCAGCCTATGCCCCCAGGCCTAGCCATTATTCATTTCTTCCACTTTGGATATTAATAACGCCGAATGGCATTTGTTAAAACACGACAGATGAAAGCGGTTTCCCATTATTCACGGACCAATCATGCCCAAGGCATCATTCTTCTTTTTTCAAACACATCATATGTCAAGTTTACTCACAGAAAACCAAATAAGTGCAAGGCTTTGGGGTGGCAATTTTAGGCTGTAATTCATTTTTAAAGCCTTGGCTTCTAGATCAATTGTGCTTTAACAGATTATGGAGCTCCTGACCTCAAACTTAACCAGGAAATGACTGTGCCAGCCGTGGCAGCCGGGCAGGCCCCAGAATCACTACAGCCTCCCCAAAGGGCTGGTCTCCGTGGGCCACCAGCAGTGTCAGGAAGGTGGGGACAAATGTTCTGGGCAGAGCTGCTCCTGTTTCCCCATCTGTTGGCACTTCCCGAGATGAGCAGCTGCATAAATGCATGCGTTTTACTGCGTGTTTGCGGCTCGAACGCACGGCTCTCACGCCCCCAGCTCCCTTGGCAGGATATTTGCCGTCAGCAATTTGTTTTCTGTAATGAAAAACTCTGGCAATTTCATCCCATTTGGCATGAAACGCTCTGATATGATTCGGAGTTGAAAAGAGCAGGCAGAGAGAGAATGGGGTTCCGCTGGTGGTGTGGCTTCTGCCTGGCTAAGAGGCTGTTGCCACGTCTCAGTAGGTGCCGAACTGTCCCTAAGGACACCAAGTACTCCCCCTGTTTCTAGGAATGTGCTGAGCACACAGCCTTCCATGGGGGTCTTTCCCCTCTCCAAAGCAAACTGCTTCTGGAGCCTGTGGAACATGACAGGCTTCACACATGCCACGGCGTGGCAGTCCTTTGTAAACCACACAGATCCAGAGACGACGTGGCCCTAACAGCTTCCGGGAGCTGGGGTTTCACATTCCTCCTGGGCAGACTTCCGGCCCCACCTGTCTTAGCAGCCTTTTGCAAATGCTCTTTAAATACACAGACTGCACAGCTCCCCATCTGTCCAATATTCAGGCTTGATGTGCTCAAATCCAGCTCTGGCTCTTACGATTTGGGGCAAATAACATAAGCCTCGGTTTCCTTATCTGCAGGATGGGCATGGTGCATTGGTGCCCAGGGTAGTTTTGAAGACAAGGTGAAGAAAACCTCTGTGAAGTGGCTTGCACCTGGCACCCCGTGTACACCTGGCGATGCTGTCTTCTGCTCTTCCCGCTTGTCCATCCACAGTCACAAGGCGCTGCAGCCTGTCGCCTTCCATCCAGCGCAGAAGCAATGTAAGCAAGGGAGGCCTTGGGCAGAGCACACAGGAGAGCCAGCGGAGGATGGCTGCCAAAAGCCCAGGGACGTGGGCAGAGATCTTGAAGGGCACACTGATGACTGATCTTCCTTTTTAAAATTATTATTATTTTTGGAGACAGAGTCTTTCTTTGTCACCCTGGCTGGAGTGCAGTGGTGCGATCTTGGCTCACTGCAGCCTCCGCCTCCTGGGTTCAAGTGATTCTCCTGCCTCAGCCTCCTGAGTAGCTGGGACCACAGGTACCAACCACTATACCCAGCTAATTTCTGTATTTTAGTAGAGATGTATTTCACGACTTTGTCCAGGCTGGTCTCGAACTCCTGACCTCAAGAGATCCACCCGCCTCGGTCTCCCAAAGTGCTGGGACACCAGGCGTGAGCCACTGCGCCCGGCCTGACAACTGACCTTCTATGACCTCCCTGGGCTGTTTCAACACTTGCCTCCTCCGCCCTGTGTCAAGTGGGGTCAGTGCTTCAGACCATACCTGTCTTCCTACAGTGGAACCTTCAGAGAACCAGGAATGAGGATAAACCAGCGTCGCCATCTTCACATGGACGCAACGCAGGACGTGTGGCCTCTTCCAATTTCCCTCACTGTGTCTACTATAAAAATATACACCCAGCAAACCCATGACTTAGATATATGCTTTCCCCACTTCCCTTTCTAGGTAAAGCTTCATGGCAGCTGTGCCTCTAACCAGGTTTTACTTGAATTCTGAATATGCATGAATGCTCTTAAAAACATTCTCTACATTTCAATAATAGATAAGTCCTGCCTATGCTCTAAGGTGGAAAAATGATATGAAAAAATCTGCAATTCATTGTCTGCATTTTATAGCATAGAGTGGGTCTGGCTAATCAACCTAATCTAAATTATACGAAAAAAAGCTTATCATAATTATCTGGCAAGATGAGAGGAAAGGAAGATAAAAATAATCTTACAGAAAAATGACAGGGCTGCTGCATTAAAACCGTCCCAATTTCCAAGCTCATTTCTGAAACTTCCTGTCAGGGCCTATTTTCAAGTGTCCACATAACTCTATACAGCTCTTTAAGAGAGACTGTGGCAACGCCTGATGTTAGTGCATAATTTTCCTCCTCAATGCAGTTATTCTGATCAGGATTGAAGATAACGCTTCCTGTTGACACTGCAGCCACTGCGGCAAACCAAGGTCCAAGGGGGCAGGCGGCAGAGGAGACAGCAGAGCGGGGAGGCGAGCAGGACGAGCCCGAGACCAGGTCTGCTGTCTGCTGCCAGGAAGTGCTGTGATACAGCCGATGACCGAGTGAGAGAGGAAATGAAGCCACCTCAGAAGCCACGAAGGCTCTGCTGCCACCCTGCCCTGTCCCTCAAATGTGACAGCTGACGACGGCTGGTTTAATATTTCATAGATCCCCCATAAGAGTTTACAAACCGACAGCATGAATATCTTTTTATCAAATGCCTCATTTTCACCAGAAATTCCTGTCCAGCTCATAACTCGGATCTGAATTGGTTTTACCCCGATGATTCTGAATCAGCGTGAACCTCCTTTGCGTTTCTGGGCGGCTGTTCTGGGCTCTCACCAAAGGCCTCGGCCCTCGGTACCAAACGTTGGGAAGCCACAGAGGGCCCGGGTCAGTGGGCGTCGCTGCAGGGCAGAGCTGACCAGTTGCAGGCTTAGGCCAGCAGGTCTGCACGCACCCTTCTTCTTTTGAAGTGTCCCTGGGCAATGAGGATCTAAGGAACTCATGTCCATGTCTTCAAATAATCACAGATGTTTTCTTTTTCAAATCAGAAACGAATTCTGGAAATCGAGGCCATGGACTCTGCGGGACCAGGCACTGACCCGAGCCTGACTGCTGACAGCCAGCCCTGCAAACACCGCAGCCGCGGCTGAGCCAGCTCACTGTTTATTCAGCAGCTCGTGCAGCTCGGAGCCAGGAGGCCTTGGCCTTGGCAGCTGAGGGCCTGTCCCGCCTGCTCTCTGCCACCTCACCAGCTCCCCAGTCCACACTGGCTGCCAGGAAGGAAGCCGGCTTTGTCTTCCTTCCTTCCAGCTGCCTCCATGCACACTGACCGCCGGGGGCCTCTTCCCAGGACAGTGTCTGAAACGGGGCAAAACACCCCAGTTTCCACATCCCGCTAAACCCATGGGCAAGAACGCCGAGGCCCACCTTTTTAAAAGGATTTTCATTCTCATTACTATACGATGTTGCTATATTTGAAATGAACAGGCTCTAATTGATGAACAATTGTGAGCAAACCACAGCTCCCAGACTCTTACAAAAGCCCCGTGGTCTTGTGAGCACAGTGATTTTCCAGCCCTGCCATGAACACAAGACCAACTTTCGCCTGAGGAAGGCAGACCTGGTTCCCCAGGAGGGCTGAGGGCAGTCACTGGTGCCCCTCCCACCTGGCCCTTCTCCTTGGGGGTGGTGGGGGAACCCTGGCATCAGAAGGATCATCACGGAGGGCTGGAAGCTTAAGCCTGAGATACTATCAACCCCCTAGGTGCCCTGAAGTGAGTTTAGTTTTCTGGGCCAGCCAAGAGGTCAGAGAGTTTTCTACTCCTCTTCTGAGAGTCTTGTGTCTTAGAAAATAAAATCTAATAAAATATCACCTAACTTTGACCCTTCCTCCTAAGATTTCTCTGGAAAAGGCTTTGCCATTGGAAAGAAAAGCGTACATCTTTCGTATCTCCACCTCAAGACTGGTTACACTCATCAGCTATCACACTGGTCTCTGCATGGTTACACTCATCAGCTATCACACTCTTCTCTGAATGGTTACACTCATCAGCTATCACACTGGT
>NW_016107594.1:4175148-4224819 GCF_001604975.1 Cebus imitator
ACGCTCATCAGCTATCACACTGGTCTCTGAATGGTTACACTCATCAGCTGTCACACTCTTCTCTGACTGGTTACACTCATCAGCTGTCACACTGGTCTCTGACTGGTGACGCTCATCATCTATCACACTGGTCTCTGAATGGTTACGCTCATCAGCTATCACACTGGTCTCTGAATGGTTACACTCATCAGCTATCACACTGTTCCCTGAATGGTTACGCTGATCAGCTATCACACTGCTCTCTGAATGGTTATACTCATCAGCTATCACACTGGTCTCTGGATGGTTATGCTCATGACAGCCATCACAGTGTTCTGTTAATGGATCATATACGAAGAGCACAAAACTGGGCTCTGGACATTTTGAACATGCCTCCTTCAGCTTTCTTTTGCTTTTGCTGTTCTTCTGTCTTGTTAACGTGAGCTCTCTATTTGGCAAATCATTGCTGAGTGACATGTGGGCAGGCCAGGCTCAGTGGCCGTGCATCTGCTTCAGTGCTGTCTTTCTGGGTTTAAGCAAAATGTGTGTGTTGGAATGCGCCCTGCCACGGGTGCACGGAGCTTCTGCCAGTAAAACATGACCCTGAGTGTTAGGAAGAAAGACGGGGTCTGCGCTGAGACGCCCCAATCACCCATCCTCTTCCTTTTCCAAGAAAATGTGGAGGCAAATCCATTTAAATCACGGGTGGACTCTGAAGAGACATATGAACAAGACCCAACTTTTGGGGACTCAAAACCTGCATCTAGCCCCATGGTTCCTGTGCTCTGAAAAGCTCAGCAGGAGGAGGGGTGTTGGGCACAGTGGTGGTTCCAGGCTCTGCGCCTGCAGCCCGACAGCCGGGTTCGGTTCTGCACTGTGTGGGGCGTCCCTGCGCCTCGTGGCCTGCCCTTGGCACCCGCGCCTCTCTCTGCAAGCGAGACACTAATTGCACCTGTCTTACAGGAGCTGGTGAGGACTAATCTATGCGAAACGTTTAGCAGAGGGACTGGAGCTCTTATCAAAAACAAAAGTCATGCCAGCCCTACCCAATTTAGATATGCAGCCAAGATAGTTTCACAATAAGTCCCAGTGGGGTAAATGATCATAGCAGTCACATTTTCCAACCCAGCAGTCTTCCGGGCCAAAATTCTGTTCGCTATTCATATTACTTTATCGCAAAGCACAGACACCAAAAATTAACAGCCAGCTTGGACTGCAGGGGGCTTCTGATGAAGCACAAGGAAAAGACTACCTTGAAATCAACTATTTTCTCCATCTACGGGTTGGCCAACCCCTTTGCATAATAGGAAGGATAGAGGAGACAAAAATGAATGACTCACCAAAATGAAACAGCAAACTATGCTGTTTACTGCTTTCAAGAATCAATAAGCAGGGGAAATGAAATGCAGGACCTTCCCCTTTGCTTATGAATTAGGTCCTCTGTCAAGTAAACACCACTGTTCCTGCCCCCTTTAAGGATGGATCCAATTTTCAGATGCCCATTTGCAATTAATAGTAGCTAAACATGCTGCCGTGCTTTCCCACCTTGGCGGGAAATCCTGCCAGCTTCCCAGGACAATGCTCCCTGTGCAGAAGCCAACAAAGGTCACTTTCATCCCCAGAATGCCCGGGGGATGAGAGCTGGAGAGGTGGCTAATCATCCCTGCACCCAGCCTCTTACTCTGTCCCCACTGTCCCCAGGCCCCGTCTGGCTCGGAGTAAAGGTCAGGAAGTCCCTGCAGGTTTTGAAAAGGAGCATTGTTTTAGACCTGACCGATTCCAAGACCCACAGCCTCTTTTCCCCTTTAAAGGTCACTGGAGAAATACCAGCCTGCTGGCTGCTGTCCTGGGTGTGCCCAGGCTCCACCCTCAGAGGCCTGTGTGCTCTCAGCCGGTATCACCGGACGGGAAGCCGTTGCTCCTTTTAATGGTTTCAGCATCATTTGAGGAATGTTAATATGTGACACATTCCCAGAGGCGATATTCTGTAAGTCGCATGTGGCTAAAGCTGCGGCCTGACTTTCAGTTTCTGGGATGCGACGTCCTCTGCCTCAACGGCCAACTTCGTGACTCCTTCCAAGCTGCTTTCTCCCTCCTTTGTACCTGGCACATACTGATCTTTATCAGCAGTGGGCTGGAATCATGACCCTTCACTCAGAAGCCTTCCTGGATTCCCGAAACACACAGCTCTCATAATGAGGAGCCAGTGGGTGAGCGAGGGGGTGGCTCTATCCCAAGGCTCGTCCTGGACCAGGTCTATTGTGTTAGTTTGACCGTTGCCTCGGGCATCTTTGGTGTCGGTGGAGTGAGGAATAGAGAAAGGAGGGCCTTGCAGAGCGAGAGTGGCCGGAATCGTGGACGCTGTGGGCCACCTCAGGAAAGCCGGGACTGAAAGCCATGCTCTTTATACTTCAAGGAGCTTCTGAAAATCTCATGGAAACTCTGAAAATCTGCTATGTCTACATGCACCGCCCCCCATGCGCTGAGGGGTTCTCACATTCCCTCATGCCTGTATATGTCCTCCTGGCTCCAAATTCCAGAAAGAAAGGGAAGGAAAGCTGGCACCCACACTCCAGACAGTTCAGAGGGAGCCACCAGCATCCCAGCACAAAGGGGAAGTAAACGATGACGGCCCAAATGCTCACTGGTAAGATGAACGCAAGAGAGCGAACAGAGGTAAAGAAGAGAGTGACAGTCCCATGAGCAAGAGCTCAGAGATTGTTTTCAAAAATGCTTTCTTGAAACCTCGGTGCTGGATTATTCAGGCAGTCACTGTCTGTCTGGTCAGATTTGAAGAAAAACGCAAACAGATTTCAGCTCGAGACTGGACTTGAACTGCCAGCCCAGCCCTGCAGGCCTCTCAGCAGCTGCCAGATGGCAATGGCCTCATTACTATCCACATGAGCCACATTCAGAAGGCCACTGCGATTTTCACCGACGGGTAAAAGCCTGATGCTTGCAGTAAAAGCCAGCAACTAGGGAAAAGAAACGCAGTGACTTCTGAAGGTCGCATTTACTCCTTATGAAGGGAGAGTGAAAATAAGTTAAACCCTGTGTACAGATGGCAACAGGCATCACCAAACCAGGCAGGTAACCCCCTGCCTCCCACCAGTGAAAATGTGGTCTCCACTGGACTGACAGGCACCCTGTCTGGGGCAGCACAGCTCAGGGTTACTCTGCCATTCTGACACCAGCATCTGGAATCAAATCTATTCATTCCGTGGTTGGGACTATCATTTCATTTGGCATCATTTTTATTTTTATTTTTCACCTTTCAAATTATTCTGGGCCACACACTCTGATTTCTAGTGGGCTCTGAGTCTGTGAACCTGCAATAATCCACATGTTTAAACATGAGGAAGTAAATGTCAGGGAAGTAAATGAGTGGGCTGCTTTGGAATGCACGTTCCTGGTGCAGATGGGCAGGAGGAGGCTGTTCATCATGGCCACAGACAGGTGAGCTGTGAGGAATTAGAAACCACATCAGACAGGCGCTCCGAAGATGACTGCAAGTCTGGCGGCTGTCAGGCTGTGCCGCTGGGTTTCTGAGCCAGAATTTCAATAGAAGAGCAAGGTTCCTCACTGTGAAGGCCGAATGCAGAAATTGAACTTGAATCAGGCCGGCAGGGACAGGCAAAACAGAGATGCACAGGGGTGGGGGGAGAGGGTGCTGGAGCGTGTGGAGGCAGCTTGGCCAGCTGAGCCTTCCACAGCTCTGCCACCAACACAGCCTGGGACACCCCACAGCATCTGCCCAGTACCCCGCGTTACAGGACACCCCACGGCATCTGTCAGGTAACCCGTGTTACGGTTGGTACCTTCCAGCCATCATCTGAGACCTGACCTAGGAAAAGAGGGTGGGGTCTCCATCCTGGACAGGTACACGCCCAACCCTGCACCTCCGACTCCCACCTGACATCCAGCCCCTGACATTTCCAGCAGGGTGGGTCGAACCCTCTTGAGATAAAGGCTATGTGTGCAGTGCGTGCAGCAGGGAAATGACCTATGGTGCCTGCAGTGGAGGCTCTGCTCGGCAGGAATGGCCTGAGAATAAACCTGTCTTTACAGGCGTTTAGATTCCTGGAGGGTCGCATGAAGCCAGCACATCCCAATCCCCGTCTGACTGGCAGAACGGGCTGGTGGGTCAGCAGACAGCACTTAGCCCTCACGGGTGGGTCTGGCTCCAGGAAGCTCACGGAGAGGGAGAGACTGGCTTCTGAGGAACGTCACTGATGGGGACAGCACAAACATTTGCCCTGGGGGAACCATGAGGAGGTGTGTGATGAAAATATCCAAGCTGGTTTCAGCGGAAATTGGCTTGACTCAGCTCAAAACACCCCCGCTGTGTGCCGCTGAACTATAAAAAAATGAGAAGGAACAGGTGATGCCCTCGGAGTGTGGAGGAGAGAAAGGAAGCCGTGGTGCAATGAGAGTAGACTGACTTTGCAACGTGGCCGAGAACGGGTTGCAGGACTATTATTAGGATTGTGTTGTTTTTCTCACGTAGATGTACACGTAAATAAGACTCAGAGGGATGAAAAGAAATCATTCAGATGATGCTTCAAAACGGTACAGAAAGGAACAAAAGGCTAAGAGAGGTACCAGGAGGAGCCACGCGTCCACAAAAGACCTTTGCTCATGACGTCGGCGGGAGTCATTGAGTTTCACAGAATGAACGGGGTGACCGTCTTGTTCTGCAGACACTGGCTACTGTACTCCTACAACCCCACCCGAACAGTGATGCCCCCTCTTGAAGGATGCCGTGGACCCCTCCTATTTCCTTATTCAAAAGGAGCGTTGGCCAGCTCTGTCTCCTGCAAGATTAAATTTGAGAAGAGTAACTACAAAAATGATTTTTCTTTTTAATGAAGAAGACATTTTAATAAAAATCCTAGAAGAGCTATTTCTAAGATTTCCTAGGGGAGAGAATAAACAAGAAATGGGACCTGAAAATTGAACCTTTCAATTTGGTTACAGAGAGTAATGATCTCCTATAAATTGCACTCTAGCAGCATCATTGAATAGTTGGTGAAAAGCAATTCTTTCTGACAAGCTTTCTCTTGACCTCCCCAAGCTGGCAGGTGCCCTCGTGTTCTGCTGTGAGCCATGTGAGAGTTCTGGCTTCCTCTCTGTTGTGGCCTTGCGGTGGGTCCCAGGACGACAAGCGATGTTCCTGAATTACACGATCAATGACTTTGCAGGGCTGGGGGTGGTGACCTTAGCCAGGACGGAAGATGGTTACTCCCAGCCTTTCACGGATCCTCATGAAATACCTAGTGACTATCAGGGGCTTCTCCAAAGCAAAACGCTGGGGTGAGGTGTGTTCTCATTTTAACGACTGGTCACCATTATGGGCTGTATTTTCCATACCTAGGGAAAACACTTTGCGGGGGAGTAAAGGGTCTTAGGCTGCTCTATGATTTCTTAGTAGATGCCGCTAGAATGACAGCTGAAGCCTGCTTCCCTTTTTATTTTTCTTTCTCAACGTTTATTTTAGAATCGTGGGTGCACATGCAGGTGAGTTATATGGGTTTATTATGTGATGTGAGGTTTGGGGTGCAATGGATCCCATCACCTAGGTAGTGAGCACAGTAGTTCCCAGCGTCTTGTTCCCACCTTTGTGTCTACATGTGTCCAATGCTTAGCTCCCACTTAGGAGTGAGAACATGCAGTATTTGGTTCCTGTGTTAATTCAGTTAGGATCATAACTCCAGCGACACCTGTGTCTCTGCAGGACATCAGCTCATTCTTTTTTATGGCTGCGTCGTATTCCACGGTGTGTCTGCACTATATGTTCTTTGTTCAGTCCACCATTGATGGGCATGTGTGTTGAGTCCACAGCTCTGCTATTGTGAATAGTGCTGTGATGTCTGTATGGGTGCCTGTGTCCTCTGGCAGAACGATTTATGTTCCTTTTGCTATATACCTGGTAATGTCATTGTGGGGTCAAATGGTAGTTCAACTCTCAGTTCTTTGAGAACTGCTTTCCACAGTGGCTGAACCAACTTACATTCCCACTGACAGTGTATAAGCAATCCTTTCCTCTGTAGCCTTGCCAACATCTGTTTTGTTTTGTTTGTTTTTTTAACTTTTTAGGAAAAGCCATTTTTGACTGATGTGAGATGGTATCTTGTTGTGGTTTTGATTTGCATTTCTGATTTGCCTTTCTCTGATGATGACGGATGATGAGCATTTTATCATGTTTGTTGGCCTCCTGTGGATCTTCCTTCTTTTGAGAAGTGCCTATTCATTGGCCATAATCAAATAATCAAAAAATAATAGATGTCGGTGTGGTCGTGGTGAAAGGAAACACTTTTACACAGTTGGTGGGAAAGTAAACTGGTACAGCCACTATGGAAATCAGTGTGGAGATTCCATAAAGAACTAAAAGTAGAACTACCATTTGGCCCAGCAATCCCACTCCTGGGTATCCACCCAGAGGAAAAGAAGTCATATGAAAAAGATTCTTGCACATGCATGTTTACAGCAGCACAATTCACAATTGCAAAAATACGGAACCAGTTCAAATGCCCATCAGTCAATGAGTGGATAAAGAAACTGTGGTGTGTATGTGTGTGTGTGTGTGTGTGTGTGTATACACACACCATGGAATACTAATCAGACAAGAAAAGGAAGAAAACAATGGCATTTGCAGCAACCTGGATGGAGATGGAGACCATTATCTAAGTGAAGTAACTCAGGAATGGAAAACCAAATACTGAATGTTCTTGCTTATAAGTGGGAGCTGAGCTATGAGGATGCAAAGGCATAAGAATGATACGATGGACTTTGGGGATTCAGGGGAAGGGGGTGAAGGATAAAAGACTAAAGTGTACCCTGCTCATGTATGAGTCCCTTTTCATGCTGATGATTAAGACATATCCGAGACTGGGTAATTTACACAGAAAAAGAGGTTTAGTGGACTCGCAGTTCCACAGGACCAGGAGGCCTCACAATCATGGTGGAAGGTGAAAGGCACATCTTACATGGTGGCAGACAAGAGAGAATGAGAGCTAAGGAAAACAGGAAACCCCGTATAAAATTGTTGGATCTCATGAGATGTGTTCACCACCATGAGAACAGAATGAGGGAAACCGACCCCATGATTCCATTATCTCCCACTGGGTCCCTCCCACAGCATGTGGGAATTATGGAAGTCATAATTCACAGTGAGATTTGGGTGAAGACACAGCCAAACCATATGGTAATCAACACCCCACAGCTCGCTTGAGCCCTCCTGCAGCTAAACCCCTCCCCAGCCCCTGGAAACCACAGTGGCTTTCCCCCTTCAGTTCTGCCTTTTTGAGAATGTAATATATGCAGAATCAAACAGTAACAGCTGTTTTCTGAATTCTTTTACCATGTTGACCACTTGAACGCCTTTACCTCCACCCCTGCAGTGCCTCTGAGATTCTCCCCCACTGCAGGCTCGGCCGCCCATTCCTCTCATCCCTGAGCAGGGCTCTGCTGTGGGGGAAACCTCCTTCTGTTCATCGACTCAGACCCTGAAGGGCACTGGGTGGTTATGGGTTTTTGGATATTATGAATAAAGCTGCTATAAACATTTGTGGGTCGGGCGTGGTGGCTCACAGCTGTAATCCCAGCTTTTCGGGAGGCCAAGGTGGGTGGATGGTCTGAGGTCAGGAGTTTGAGACCAGCCTGGCCAACATGGTGAAATCCTGTCTCTATTAAACATACAAAAATTAGCTGGACGTGGTAGCGGGCGCCTGTAAATCCAACTACTTGGGAGGCTGAGGCAGGAGAATCACTTGAACCTGGGAGATGGAGGTTGCAGTGAGCCAAGATCATGCCACTGCACTCCAGCCTGGGTGATAAAACAAGCCTCTGTCTCAAATATCTATCAGCTATCTATCTATCTATCATCTATCCATCTATCATCTATCTGTCTATCCATCTATCTATCATCTATCATCTATCCATCTATCCATCTATCTATCCATCTATCTATCATCTGTCTATCTAATCTATCTATCATCTATCCATCTATCTATCTATCATCTATCTATCTATCTATCTATCTATCTATCTATCTATCTATCAGCTATCTACCTATCTAGAGAGAAGGATTTTGTGAGGACCTAAGTTTTCTTCATTTTAGGGAACTATTGAGGAATGGGATTGCTGGGTCGTATGAAAAGTATATGCCTAACTTTTTAAAAATCACTAACTAAACCAGTTTCTAACCCTCAAGCTGACCACCTCTCAGTGTCTCCACTGCTGGCACTCGGGGCAAGACCCTGACATGCACTGCCTGGTCTCCTCACTTCTCCCCTTGTCCTCATTTAGTGATTTCAGAAGAAACAAAGAGGAAGCGATTCTGGAAATATGTACACCAGGCCATGTCATCCTCCCTAAAGAAAACAACAAAAATCCCCAACACAACAAAACCAACTCCAAGAGCTATACCTGCTTTGGAATTTACCGGAATGACAGAGTCTGTGCCCTCGGCCTCCCTCCCAGGTGCATCGCCTCTGGCTTGGGCCCTGCCTCCGGTACGTGGCCACTCTGCTGCGTGGCTCCAACGCCCACCCCTGTAACACAACACCCCTCTTCCTGCAGCAAGGGCTTCCTCCAGCATCACCTCCCACATCCGAGCTCTGTGTGCCCTATTCTGTGTTCTCGGGCAGAGGGGCACCTGTCCACGCCTCAGGACCTCTGTCTCACTCCCACGCTCCGTTGTGGCTGCTGTGAGACCCGGGGTTGTCCGTGCTCTGGCTTTATCTGTAACGTAGTGCCTGGCACACAGACCACTGCTACATACATGTTTATTTAACAAAGGATTGGGAAACAATTGAATGATGCCGTACTGGGCGCAACAGCGGTTGCCATCGTAGTCATTTACACACCGCAGGCCTCCGTAGAACCCGACTCAACTGTGATGGCACTTGTGAGGTAGAGGAAGGAAAAAAGACTTGGAGAGTTTGATTTAATTTCACCAGCTTTAGCCACAAAAGTGGGATTTGAACCCCAGGATGGGAGCAGCAAGGTGAATTCCTAAGCAACGTTGCCCATCACAGGCTGCTGACAGATACGAACTCCTTCTTGGTCTTGAAGAAGAGGCATTTCCCAAGGTCAAAAAGGGAGGTGTGTGGGGTGGGGTGCTTGTTTGAGGCTCCCTTAATTTCGGGTGAGTGGGCTGTGAACAGGAGGTGAGAAGAGTCTAGGATGGAGGCCAGGGTGGGGAACATGTCGCAGTGGCTGGGTGCCACAGGCCTCTGACAGAGACAAGGAGGCTGGGGATGTCCTGGGTGAGAGGCAGACAGAAGCCTTGGTTGGGAGCTGTGCTGGGGAGAGAGTGCCAAGGTCAGCAGCTGGCAGGAAAGGCTGGAGGGGTCGGGGAAGGCGGGAGCGGTGGGGGGAGGCGGGAGGGGTGGGGGGAGGCCGGAGGGGTCGGGGAAGGCTGCTCCTCACAGAACATCCATCCACGTGGAGCTGTGGGCTGGTACAATAGCAGGGCTGTACTGAGAGATTAGTCCCTTTCACTTCTGTTCTGCTAAACTATTTATTCAGCAGCTTGGGATTTAGTCAAACATCAAATATTTAAGAGAGAACAGAATAACATTCCAGTATGTGGCTCTGTGTGTGACCAGGACGTGGATTTAGTTGTATCTAAACCATCTGTGAAAGTATTCAGAAGAGGTTGCATGGCGAAAGGCTGTATTTCAGCAGGATGATATTAAATGTATCTATCAACTGCCATGTGCCACATCGACTGCTCAGAATGAATTCCAGCTCCCACCGTGGCGGACTTGGGTTGTAAGGAGCCCGCGGGGCCGACTTGGTGGCACCAGCTGAGTGATGGTGTTGGGTCCCAGAAGCGCTGGACGGAGCACCTGGCCGCCTGGTCTCGACAGAGACAGCGTAGAGGCCCGTGAGACAGCGCAGTGATGGGTCCATCATGCCGGCGGGATCCTGCCTTTGAGCAACTGGCCATAACTGAGGCCTTTCTCTGGAGACAGCGTCTCACCCTGTCACCCAGGCTGGAGTGCAGCGACATGATCACCAGTCATTGTGGCCTTAACCTGCTGAGCTCAAGAGATCCTCCCGCCTCAGCCTCCTGAGTAGCTTGGATCGCAGGCATACATCACCATGCCTGGGTAATTTTTTTCTGGGGATGAGGTCTCCCTATGTTTCCCAGGCTGGTCTTGAACTTCTGGGCTCAAGCAATGCTCCTGTCTCAGCCTCTGACCCTCCCGGTCCTGGGGCCGGGTGCCTGTCCTCTTCACCACCCAGCTAAACTCCCATCTAGCGACGTTTCCCTAAGTTCCTTGAAACTTCAAAGTGTTCAGCCTTTCAGCGATTTTTTAAAAAAATTAAAAATCACTTCCATGATTAGTTCTCTTTTAAACTAATTTCTAAAATGAGTATTTAGACTGTAGTTAACTGGGAGTGGGGGATGGACCCTAGGTTCTCCCTGCCCTGGTAGCTCCTAGACTCTGGCCACTTCCTAGAAAATAGTAATTACCACACAGTTCCTACTGATCACTTTACACCACTCTCCGTGAGACTCTGAGGGCTTCCCTCCTCTCACTGAGAGCCGCAGGCCACACAGAGCCTCTGTATCTAACAGAGGCACGCCACCGAGTAGAAATAACAGCAGCTCATTAATCTGAAATGCTGCTACTCAGAGTTTAGGTGACTTCTGGGCACCTGAAGGTTCTGGAAAGAGCTGAAATGAAGGCTTTTTAAAAATCATGTATGGGTGAGACACACACACGCAAATTGAGATGTTTAGAAAAGTTATACTTCGGTTTCTGAAACATGGTGCCAAGAAAAAAATTCCCTTTTGAGACA
Source organism: Cebus imitator (assembly GCF_001604975.1). Taxonomy (NCBI): domain Eukaryota; kingdom Metazoa; phylum Chordata; class Mammalia; order Primates; family Cebidae; genus Cebus; species Cebus imitator. The sequence goes on from NW_016107594.1 coordinate 4,185,943, forward strand.
CTGTGCCATCACACTGTCATTGCACATGTTCCAGCAGGCAGATTTCCAGCCCAAAAGAGTGAAAAGGAGGGGACCATCCCCAGGGCAGTCATGGCCATGCCACCAAGGGTGAGGGCTGGCCAGGGAGGGGAACATCCCCAGGGCAGTCATGGCCGTGCCACCGAGGGTGAGGGCTGGCCAGGGAGGGGAACATCCCCAGGGCAGTCATGGCCGTGCCACCGAGGGTGACGGCTGGCCAGGGAGGGGAACACCCCCAGGGCAGTCATGGCCGTGCCACCGAGGGTGAGGGCTGGCCAGGCCTCGTCACTGCCGGCCTCAGCTCAGGTCGCCTGGCACGGAATTGTCAGTCAAACCATTCAAGTCCAAATGATGAAATCTGCTTTCTCCGGGAAGCCAAGGCCATTCTGTGAATTAGCAAATAGTCTAATATTTTATCTTATTGTCTGGTTCGGCTCCTCTATTTCTCCATGTGGGTCAAGAGCACGCTTGACTTCTACTAAACCCTCCAACACGAATGTGGTTATCACTCAAAATGCAACGTACGTCAGACAGCACAAGCAGACAGCGCTGTTACCACGGATGTGACTGGCTTTCGCCCACAGTGCCCGCCTCAGGACACCCACGGTGCCCGCCTCACGACCCCCACGGTGCCCGCCTCATGACTCCCAAGGTGCCCGCCTCATGACCCCCATGGTGCCGGCCTCATGATTCCCACAGTGTCCGCCTCATGATTTCCATGGTGCCCGCCTCATGACCCCCATGGTGCCCACCTCATGACTCCCACGGTGCCCACCTCCTGATGCCCATGGTCTCTGCTGTAATGCTGGGAATCTCTCTGACCTCCTCCCACTCTGTTCCCTGCTCCTTTCTGTCCCCAAGGCAAGGAACTTTCCCAGCCTTTCTGCCATGGCTTTGGCCATGAAGACATTCTCTGGCCCACCTTTCTCTTTGTGAGTCCCAAGACCCTCACTCCACACCCAGGAGGAAGGAACGCCTCACAGGGGGGCCAGGAAGCTCTGGACACTCAGGCCTTGCTGGTTTCCAGCTTTGGTCTGTTAGCACAGAGCTCAGAGCGACTTCATCCAGTCCCATTTCACATGGCGATCTGTGCCTCAGTCACGCAGCGAAGGCTCCATGAAAACCCCTAGGACTGGGATTGGGTTTTTGTGGAGTTTCCAGATGCCTGAATCGTGGAAGTTCCTGGAGAGTGTTGCCCTGGGAGGGCACAGAAACTCCATGTCCTTCCCTCTGCTCATTTTGTCATCTGCATCCTTCATAATAAACCACCAAACATGAGTGCTTCCTGGAGTCCTGTGAGCCACTCTAGCAAATTCATGGAACCCATGTGAAGTGGGCTTGTGGGACCGTGGATTTATCACTGGTTGCTTAGAGGCACCTGGAGCTTGTGGTCAGCATCCAAAGCGGTGGGCGGTTTGGGGACCCAGCCCTCACCCTGTGGGATCTGAGGTACCCGCCAGGTGAATGTGCTGAGTCAGGGGATACCTGGCCAGTTTCCACTGTGGGGTCTGAGGTTCCCGCCAGGTGAATATGCTGAGTTAGGGGACACCCGGCCAGTGTCCACTGTGGGGTCTGAGCTTCCTGCCAGGCGAATGTGCTGAGTCAGGGGACATCCGGCCAGTGTCCACTGTGGGATCTGTGGTTCCTGCCAGATGAATGTGCTGAGTTAGGGAACACCCAGCCAGTGTCCCCTGCAGAGCTGACTGCCTCCTGGGTGGTGGGGAGAAGCCCCCAACATTTGGCCATGCAGGCCTTCTGTGCTGGTTGCCATTGAGTGAGAAAATGGAAACTGCACGTGGTTTGTTTCTCCTCACACGGTTTGTTCTTTCCTCCACTCGGATACTACTTTTTTTTAAAGAGTGATTCTCCGTCCTCCCTGAAATTCGTATAGTGCAGTATTTCCCTATAGAGTATCTTCTCCGACTTGGTAAAAATCATTCTTTACTCTTGATTCCAACCCAAAGTCTCCAAAGAGACAGTGCCCCCCCAAAATTATGAGCTTTTATCTCTTCAAAGTTGAGAAAATGTTACCCCAATCTAATGTATAAAAAATGCACAAGAAATTATCTATCTTCCTGAAAAAAGAATCAAATTTGGCAATCCTATCAATCAAGAAGCTGTCATAAAAACCATTAATGAGATGGCTGTTAGGTCACCATGGCTCTGTTATGATCCACTGCGGCTCTGGGAAAGCGGCTGGCACAGAGGGGGAAGGGTGAGGGTGTCCCCTGCCTGAGCTCCAGCTGTGCAGCCTGAGGGAGTCACCTGACTGTTCTGGGCTCTTTTGGCTTCATCAATAAAGCGACATGGTAATCTGCAAGCCGTTGTTGTGAGGACGACGGGAAGTAAGCTTACAAAAGTCCTAGCCAGCCTCTGACATATTAAATTTACTCCATAGATGCTTGTTGACAAAATCAGAACCAATGGCATAGTTTCTTCACAGTAAATTAGCGAAAAAATAGCCATAAGTCGCAAGTTAATTCATAAGCCACTAGTACAGAGAGAGCATTGCTATGGTGTATTTGTGCAAGTGGTCTTCAATAGAGATTATTTCACAATGACAGGCTCAATTCTTAAGCCATATAGTTCCCTGTTTCAAAGGAGGCATGGGTGTGGCAGAGCCCAGGGCCCGGGGACGGAATCTGGTCACACACCATCATTCTTGGTCATGCTGCCTGTGTTCCTGACATCAGGTCGTTACTCTCAGGGTTCCTCTGTCAATTCCAGGATGTGAAAATGTTTACTGACTTTGTTCCATTGAATAAAAACACCGAGGTCCAGAACCTCTCAGCACCGCTGTGAGTACTCTTTCCCAATGGGAGGCTGAGGTGGGCAGATCACCTGAGGTCAGGAGTTCGAGACCACCTGGCCAACATGGTGAAAACCTGTCTCTACTAAAAGTACAAAAATTAGCCGGGTGTGGTGATGTGCACCTGTAATCCCAGCTACTTAGGAGGCTAAGGCAGGAGAATTGCTTGAACCCGGGAGGCAGAAGTTGCAGTGAGCCGAGATCATACCACTGCACTCCAGCCTGGGAGACAGAGCAAGACTCCAACTCAAAAAANCAAAAAAAAAAAAAAAAAAAAGGAAAAAAGAAAAAAAGCAACAGAATTAAAAATGCCAGAGGGGGCACTGGATGAATCTGACGGCTCTTTGAGTGCTCTAAGCCTGCTCCCAGTTCCTACATACATGCAATTAATCAATTTTATAGACAATACATGCTTGGTATTGCAGTTAATTTGAAGAAGAAATGAGCCCAAGCCCATTTAAAGTTTTCCTGACACTGACAAACAAGCGTGCACGGAATGGAACATCTCTCAAGCATTCCTCAGTTGCAATATTAATTACGGATAATGAATATCATGACAAGTGACAATCTCTGAACACGGTGCTTAAAATATCGGCATGCTGAGCAGAATAGGGTGACGCCTCCGGCAGGTGCATGTAAACCCCCTGGCTCTCACTCCTGTCTAGGAGGCAGGCTGGTCGTGCCCATTGCTGGGAAAGATGCTGAGCGGCCAGAAGCCCAGGCATAGCCTATGGAGCCCCGTCTCATGGGGGCGCCCAGAGCTGCCCCGTATCACAGGGGCACCCTGCCCTGGTCTCTGCCCTGGCAGAGCATACAGAGCCCCATATCATGGGGGCACCCGGCCCTGCTCTCTGTCCTGGGACACCCTGTGTGCCTGTCTTTTCCCCCTCCTGTTTTCATGTCTGGATGCAGAGAAAACTCCCTATGGTCTGTGGAAGCTGACATGTCCTAGCGGGGTCCTGAGGGCTGCCTGCAAACCCTGCCTTCCCAGGGAATGCTGCTCTGAGCCCTGCCCTACACCTCGAAGCCCCACGCAGGTCTGTGCTGCTGGACGCTCAGAGACTGCTTTGAAGTTAACAAAAAGGCACAGACACATTGACACACCACTTTGCAGAAATTTTTAGGGTTTCATGAACTCCCTGAAGCCTCAACCGTTACTCACGATGCCAAGTAACAATGCCTGTCTAAATATGTTAGGTTGAACCATAGGAAGCTGACGTTTTTGAAGGCCAGAAACAGTGAAATATCAGTCATCTCATCCGACTCAACAGAAGAAAAGGCCAGGCATGATAGATGTTAGAATAGCTTCTACTTGAAGGCATAAAATGCAGTAAAAGGTTTCATCCTTACTGTGGGGAAGGTGCTCAGTTATTCAGAACACTACACTAACCTCAATGACCAGATTACTAAAAACTCAAAAACTGTGTCTTTCCAAACATACTGCAGGAAGGCAACATAGAAGGTCTTATTAAGATCGCAGAACAATTTACAGGAGTTTAGATTTTATAATTTCCCTGTATCATAGTTTAAAGCAATTTCATGAGCTATAGAAATATGGGCACCCTTGAAAATGGAATTAATAAAGAAAATGACAAGTAGTGAGTTCCATGAGTCTGCAGACATCAGCTCTCTGTTGCCATCACTGAGGCATGCCGGAGGGAGGAGGGGCAACCTTCCAGAGGAGGGGGTGGGTCAGGGAGGTGGGTGGGGCTACAATAGTTGGCTTTCATGAAGGAAGTTATGCTTTGCATTAGAGGGAGGAGAAATATGGCAAATAACATACAGTGAGACAAAATGGCCTGTAAGATACCATTTTTAGTAAATACCAGATATCAGTTTATTTGAAAAGAAGCTGGTTTGTGAAGAACCACCTGTCTTACCAGAATTAAAGTTTCGATTTGCTGCCATCAGCTTGTCCTATTAGTATTCAAAATACATTTCTTGGCTACCAGTTAAGGAAACAAACCCACGTTTCCAGGAGACCACAGACAAATATGCTGGAATACGTTTCTCAGTACATCTCTTCCTACGGTATACACAGCCTCCATGAAAACTCAGGGCTCCACTTTAGAGCAGGAACAATGAAGGGATCTAGTGGAAACCCTGGTTTCTTCTCTGTAACTGTGTCTATGGTTGCTAACCAGCAAACATGTCTCAGAGTTATGACTACAACTAGAGAACAACCCTTGGACTTAGATCTTGTAAAAAACGTATAGAAGCAAAACAAATAAAATGGGATGAAAGAGAAGACACAAAAAGCCTAATCTAACACATTTCATCTGCTTGAATGTAGGATACCTTTAAAAACCTTGCAACTCCAATAGAATAGGAGTCTTTTATCAAATCACCAGGGGCACAGAGGGAGCAAAGATGACCACATTGAAAGGAAGCCCTGTGATCTGCAGGCCCAGAGCCTAGCAGCCCTCTGAACTCGGGAAGGGCTAATTGCAGGCCCAGGCGCCGCGCTTGTTAATGTGCTGGGACGAGATGTCACTGAGAGGCGGTCAGGGCTGGAGTGCAGGCGCCCGGGCTCATCAGCATCACAGGGCCCCTCACAAGAATGATTTCAGCAGCGCACAAGCCGCTGAGGTTCAATGACCTGGGCCTTCTGTGTTCGGTGATTACCAGTCACATAAAGGCAATTCATCAGCGGTCGATCTCAGGTTTATTTTTCTGATGCTGCAATTTGTGTTTCTTTGGTGACACTTTTTCATTAATTAAATTGCTTGGTTTGGTGCAAAAATGTGATGCTTCTGATAACTTTGTAAACCAGTTTTTCCTATGAAACGGCGGTTTCAGGGACCACATTATCACAATCCCAAGAATCTGGGACGCCAAAGTCAAATTTGAACCATCCTGTGATTGTCTTAAAAACGCTGGATGTAGGACTCACACGGTGCCATGCGCTGGGAAGATAACGGAATTCCAGCCGTGTTTAAAGGGCGGGATGAACACGTGCAGTGCAGCGGCGCGCGGCAGGCGTGTGGGCGGAGGCGTCCGAACGCTGCGGGTGGCGGAGGCGGGCCGCGCTCGGTGCCCGGCAGACCAGAGCGCCCCGTTTGCAAAATGCTGCAGAACCCGCAGCTTTCTGAGCACAGAGGTGGCTCCAAGGGCAGCATGGACACACTTCTGGGGTGAGTGCGGCTGGGAGCGGAGCTTCGGGCCACGGACCACCGCCGGGGGCGGCCGGGACCCAGGGTCCACCCGGCGAGCGGCCGTCGGCCCGTGTGCGCCACGGGAGTCACGGGATGGTGTGTGGCGGGTCTGACCGCTTGCCGGGGCCGACCGTGCCTCCAGCCGCGTGCGTGGATTTCCCGCCGGGCGAAGCCAGGCCCGGGAACGGGACGCCCACCGCCGCCTTCCCGGAGCCCGTGGCCGGCCACGCGCGGCGCTGCTGAGAGGAACGGGTCCTCCCCACGCGCACCCGGCGGCCTGGCGCGGCTCCCGGGAGGGTCGGGAAATGCCTCCAGGGGAAGCGACTTTCAATCGCTGAACAAACGGTGACGCGCCCCTGGCAGCGGGCCCAGCCCCGGGACCAGCTGGATGAAGACGCAGCTCCGCCGGCACCGAGGCCGCGGGGGCATCTATGTGGCCCTGGCTCCTCCTGTCACCCCTCGTCAGGTGCAGAGGACGAGGACAAAGTCGCCCGAGCTCACACCTAAACGCTGACGCCTGCCCTCAGCGCTCCCGCACCGCGGAGACCTCACAGACCAGGGTCCACCCGGGCCCGAGGGGCGTGGGGGCTCAGTGTGACTCCCGTCTGCAGCGGCCGGGGCCCAGTGCCGGGAAACCCGCCCGCGACCGGGAACCTCCTCAGGGGTCCCGCCCTAGCCCACGCGAGTCAGTGCCGACATGCGTGGGACCTGCCTGTGCCTGACCGGGCGCCCGTGTGGACCGTGTGACCCCGACCCGGCGCCCGCGTGCAGTGATGTGACCCCGACCCGGCGCCCGCGTGCAGTGATGTGACCCTGACCAGGCACCCGCGTGGAGTGACGTGACCCTGACCGGGCACCCGTGTGGACCGTGTGACCCTGACCCGGCACCCGCGTGGAGTGATGTGACCCTGACCGGGCACCCGTGTGGACCGTGTGACTCTGACCCGGCACCCGCGTGGAGCGCTGTGGCCCTGACCGGGCACCCGTGTGGACCGTGTGACCCTGACCAGGCGCCCGTGTGGACCGTGTGACCCCGACCGGGCGCCCGTGTGGACCGTGTGACCCCGACCAGGCGCCCGCGTGGAGCGCTGTGGCCCTGACCGGGCACCCGTGTGGACCGTGTGACCCTGACCCGGCGCCCGCGTGGAGTGATGTGACCCTGACTGGGCACCCGTGTGGAGTGACGTGACCCTGACCAGGCGCCCGTGTGGACCGTGTGACCCCGACCAGGCGCCCGCGTGGAGCGCTGTGGCCCTGACCGGGCACCCGTGTGGACCGTGTGACGCCGACCGGGCTCCTGTGTGGAGCGCTGTGGCCCTGACCCGGCGCCTGTGTGGACCGCATGACCCGGACCCGGTGCCCGTGTCGAGCGCCGTGGCCCCGACCCGGGACCGTGTGACCCCAACCGGGCTCCTGTGTGGACCGTGTGACCCTGACCCGGCGCCTGTGCGGAGCGTGTGACCCCGACCAGGTGCCCGTGTGGAGCGCCGTGGCCCTGAGCACTCACAGAGTTGGTGCCAGCGTCTCCCTCCAGCTCTGGATGGGTGCTCAGGCCAGCTGCTCACAGGGTCGCTGTGAGCCCATTGCGTGTGCTCAACCACCCCTCATGGCCAAGGATCTCATGATCTGTCTGGAATCTTCCTTGCATCCGCCTCCTACCCTCCCAAGACCCCCAGGTGTAGCTGACAGTGCTCACGGCGGCTGTGCTCTACCACGGGGAGAATGTGTGGAAACTGGGGGCCTGAAATGATTGGCAGGGAGGCTAGGAGGCAGCCGCCCTTCCTGTCCTGGCCATTGGGTCATTCACTCTGCCTGACCGGAGGGAAGGCCCCAGGACCATGAAGGTCCCAACCTTCCATCAGCTGATGGGGTATCAAAGGCCTCGCAGCTCAGCGGGAGTCTCTGGGTCGCTGACTTCACTCTTCTCCTATTGCGCCTGTTCTCTGACCAGGATGCTGCCCCTGACCTCGCACCACAGCACGGGTGTCTCAACCCTCAAGATAAATGCCCTTAGAGAAGAAGGGAGACAAAGATGAACTTTGAGTTCACGTTTTGGAAATGTCCAGTCCCCAGAATGGAGCTTGGATATGGATAGGCATTTTATTTGAGAGAAATCTTGGCTTCCCTTGCAATAAACACTCAGGTTGGTTAATCTCAACCCACCCAGGAGGAAGCAGTGCTGTCTGCTCCTCTCCCCAGAGGGTGGGCTTCTGGTTCAAGTCACCACTACAGCTGCTGCACTGGGAAGATCTGCCCTCCCCCCTTGAAGTCGCCGCAGAAACATCCTTGCCTTCAAACTCATACAGGGACAGTAGGTTCAGTATAGACAAAAGAGAAAAAAATCAAAGCGTTAACAGAGGAAGAAAAACCTCACTGGTGCTCAGATCACCACAGACGCTACTGCCGAGCAACTGGGAAAGCTGGCAGGTGAACCTGACCACCTCCAAGTAGGGAGACCTCGGATGAAACCTTAACAGGACGTCCTGCCGCGTGGCTGTGGGCATGCTTGTCACAGCACGCGCGCGCGCAAACACACACACACACACACGTCCCCACGGGGTTTATGAAGACCCTAACCCCATCCCTAGCCCAGAAAACACTCCCAAATCTCTTTTCATGTGGTTTCCATGGCTTCGTTGTTGCCTTGATTTCAAGTTTGGAATCTGTCATTCAATTGAGTCAGCTTTCCACTCTGCCTTTCAGCAGATCCCACTGCCTGGCAGAAGGCCATGCCTGCTGACATCTCCTGCACCACACACCGTGGCTGGCCTTGTGTCTCTACGCATGTCCACACTCCAAGACATGCAAAACTCCAGAGACAAAAATATCTCAGCACTTAAGCAGAATAAGTTCTATAAAAAAGAAACAAAAAGAAGAAGAAGAAGAAAATTCAGCACATCTGAATATCCAGTTTCCATGGAGACTGACATCAAAGTGAGCTGTCTAATGAGGTGCGTTTTTCTTCATCGTTCTTGTGTGATGCTTTATGGGTTTGGGGGGTGTTGAAACTCCTGCTGGTTACTATTCCAAACACATTTTCTGGTATGCAAGTGCATATTCTGATGAGAAGAGCTGAAGGCGGCTAGTTCTCACTGCCGTGCCCTCTGAGACCCTCACGAGAGCCCTGAGTACCCGGCCTCACTTTCTGAGCGCCCAGAGCTCAAGAGGCCTTCTCCTGCATCTCACACCCTGGCAGAGGGTTCGGCTGGGTGGATGGTGGGATTGCAGCACAGGATGAATTATGCTTCTTGCAAGGGACCCCAAGAGATGTTCTGTAAGATGTCACCAAATTCAGTTTGCAAGTGACGGCACTCAAGAATAATCCACTTAATTTCTGGGTGTTTCACTCAGAATACATGATGATTTTCAGTGCAGCCACACAAACGCTCCAGCAGACACTCCGTGCCCTCTCCTGTGTATGCAACAATTAGGCCAACCCTAACAGTAACCTAGTTCAGAAGGTAAACTTCACTGTGGGCTGTGCTGCTTGCCCAGATCCTTGTGGGAAATACTCGAAAAGATAAATATGATGAAGGAAAAAGACTTTCTCCCATTTGGTGATAGTCACACACCTCTCCAGGCTCCTCCTGCTTCTCCCCAGACTGACTGCCCGGCACAGCCCATTCCTGTCACCATTACAGCTCCCAGCTCTGTGTGCCTGGACCTTCCATCCTGGGGTCAGTGCCCAGCCCTCTGCCCGGTGCTCTCCAATACCCGAGAACGTTACCCTTCCTGGCATCTCAGCTCCCAAGCTGTCTCCTCTACAGGGATTTTTTCCTCTGGTCATTTGTGTCCATTTGTACCCTAGAGAAACATCTAACCCTTCCCAGACGGCACTCAGCATCTCTTGCTTTGAACTGTGGACTTCTCACACCTCCTTCCCATTCATAACAGATGCAGATCACTGTGCCCAACAGATATCCAGCCCCTGTGATGCTGCTGTCGCTTGGCCCTGCCTCCCCCCAGTGGCCCTGGGCATGTTGGTAATTTAGAACCACGGTGTCACATAACTGCAGAGTAGGAATGATGTGAGGAAGACCACGTTTGGAAAGGAACACAGACAGGCAGAAGGAAGCAGCCTGGGCCTTGGTTCACATAAAGGCAAGTCCTGATGGCCCTACAGCACCCTAATCCTGGGTGTGTCCAAACAGCTCTGCCACAGCCACCGAGGCCACCACCTAATCCTCACAGCAGATATACAGCTCCACCACAGCCACTGAGGCCACTACCTCATCTCCACGGCAGTGCCACAGCTCAGCCATAGCTGCCAAGGCCACTACCTCATCCTCACAGCAGAGACACAGCTCTTCCACCACCACTGCCAAGGTTACCGCATCATCTCCACGGCACCACTGCCAAGGTTACCACGTCATCTCCAGGGTAGTGCCACAGCTCAGTCACAGCAACCGAGACCACCACCTCATGTTCACCACAGTGCCACAGCTCAGCCACAGCTGCCAAGGGCCACCACCTGACCTTTGTGGCAGCGTCCCCCATCAGGGCTCCTTCTCTGTGGTCCTTGGTGCCTTTCTCATTCGCATCCTTCATCCTCACGGCAAGGCCTGTCCTGGTGTCACCTGCAACCGTCCCGCTCCTACGGTCTGCTGAAGCCTTGGCCTTTCCAAGGGCGGCCCAGGGATCGGCAGCCTCAGCATTGCCGTTAAGAATGCAGAGTGCCAGGCCCACCCTGGAGCTCAGGAATGGGGTATGGGCGCTGGCGGGGCTCAGCCGCTGTGGCTCCTGGAAGCAGCAGCTTGGCCATGAGCTCCTCTGACAACCCAGGTCCATGGACGAATGTACCGCCCCACTGCTCTTCCCAAAACATGAAGCTCTACCCCCGGCTCTGTCAACCTTGAGTCTCCCTCGAGGCTCAGGCTCCAAGTCCACTCAGAGATCTCCTGCGGTTGCTTGGGCTGGACTGAGCACACCTGCCCATGCCCCAGTAATCCTTTACTCTTTAGCCCATCACGGCCCGACCCTGACTCAGAGCAATTACCCTGAAATCACCAGGGTGAGGACTTAACTGGTAACTTACCCTCCCTGGGTAACTCTGAGGCTCAGCTGGGCTGAGAATTGTGCTGTGTGGTCCGTGTCATCATACAAGTTACCTTCCCATCAGGGGACGATGAGAGGAAAAGAGAACAGGAATCAATAATCATTAGGCCCAATGACAGGCACCAGGTACTCCCAGAGCTGCCCTGGGAGGGCTGGGATGTGCCGTCCCTGACCTGGGCTGAGCCTCACCATCGCCGCTGACAGCTCTTGAAACACGTGTCAGCTTTTAAACCAGACTGTGTGTGTCCTAAGGATACAGACTTTGTGTCTTTGAAGGCCCAGCAGTGCTGAATGTCTGACCCGCTGTGGAGATGTCTGAAAAGTGAAATGCGCTCATGGGTCAGGATCCACATTAGAATCCAGGCTCTCTCCAAATCTTCCTGGGCCAGATCAGGGCCACGACTATGTCATACACTGATTTTTGCAAGCAGTGAGGAGAACAGGAATGCTGAACGAAAATGTTGGTTCTCCAGGTGAAAAGTACATTTAAAAAGAATAGCAAAGAACTATCAAAGTTCTCAAGACAGTTGCTTAGAAGTATTAAATTTAGCCATATTCTTTTGTGAATGACAGCATTTGTTCAAGTACATAAGAAGGACCTGGCTTGAGGCGCGATCATGAAATGCCTATGGGAGTAAGCAGGGGAGAAGGGAGACTGCAGATGGTGAAACTGAGTCAAAATCATGGGAGCATCAGCCTGGAAAATGGGGACGAAGGCCCTGAAAAAGGGACAACAGAGGCCGGGCGTGGTGGCTCACGCCGGTAATCCCAGCACTTTGGGAGGCTGAGGCAGGAAGATACCCTGAGGTCAGGAGTTCAAGACCAGCCTGACTAACATGGTGAAACCCTGTCTCTACTAAAAATACAAAATTAGTCAGGTGTGGTGGTGCATGTTTGTAATCTCAGCTACTTGGGAGGCTGAGGCAGGAGAATTGCTTGAACTCAGGAGGCAGAGGTTGTAGTGAGCCGAGATCACGCCATTGCACTCCAGCCTGGGCAACAAGAGCAAAACTCCATCTGGGATTTAAAAAAAAAAAAAAAAAAGGAAAAAGAGAGGGATGACAGAGAAGGAGGCGGAGGGAGGGTTGTAGGGATCATGGAGCATTGTCAACGTACTCTCTGAAGGACTGTGCATGCTCTCTCGTTCTCTCTTAAAAAAATTCCATAAGCAATGCAGACACTCACCATGCAAAAGATGAAACAGGTCAAACAAAACAAGGTTAGGGAAGTCCTTCTCCAGAAATGAAGAAAGCCATGGTGCCCCTTTTCAGTAACAATTTGAGTATTTAGTAGTGTTGTTAACAGTTGAAGACTTCGATACCATGTAAGTGTCCATTAATATGGGCTTGGTTAAGTAAATTATATTTCAGTCATATTATTGAAGATTATGACATTGAGATGGCTGCAGTGACTCATGCCTGTAATCCCAGGACTTTAGGAGGCCGAGGCAAGAAGATTGCTGAGGCCAGAAGTTGAAGGCTGTAGCAAGTTATGATCACACCACTCCTCTCCAGCTTGGGTAACAGGGAGAGACAAAAAGACAGTGGAGCTGAACCTGGCGGGAGGTGTAGGGAGATCATGATTTTTCTCCTGCATCCACCTATTCAACCTGGGTAGAATGATCACAAACATTGGAAAACTCCTAATCGGCACACTTCTGACAGTCATACAAAGCTTAAGTCATAGCTCTGCCTTGTTATAGAGCTAAAATTATTGTTTTTAATCAACAAAGGCTTTTGCTATCAGTACCACTTCCAAGTCACTCACCCTGAACATTTTAGCCACGAGATATGGTTCATCCTAGCCAAATCTCACCTTGAAATGTAATATCCCCATATGCCAAGGGTGGGGCCAGGCAGGGGTAACTGAATCATGAGGGCCGTTTCCCTCGTACTATTCTCATGGTAGTGAATAAGTCCCATGAGATCAGATGGATTTATTAAGGGCAGTTCCCCTGAACACGCTCTCTTGCCTGCTGCCATGGAAGACCAGCCTTTGCTCCTCATTCACCTTCTGCCGTGACGGTAAGGCCTCACAGCCATGTGGAACATGAGTCCATAAAACCCCTTTCCTTCATGAATTACCCAGTCTTGGGTATGTTTTTATTAGTAGTGTGAGAACAAATATACCATGCTACCCCTCTGTTGCAGGAAAAGATTGAGTGGTGAGAAAAGATATTCACGAAGCATCCAGTGAAACTGGTAGAAATAAAAATGATGTTGGAGGTGATCGCGAAGCCTACGTGCAGCAGGAAGCGGGAAGGCTGGAAGCATTAACATCCCAATGGCACCCGCAATTAACTCTGGGCAGCAGGATCATATTTCAGTGCTCTTCATGTTGATCTATCTTTTCTAAGTTTTTCTATAATGATTATGACTTTCACAACATAAAACTTTTCAATTTTTTTAACTATATACTTTCCATAGTATTAAAATGATAACATAATTCAGGGTTGCCTAGCAAAGAGAAATGCACTAAATAGCAAATGAATGATAAATAATTTTAAAATCATAACTAGAAAAGCTTCCATAAATAGGTAAGTAGCTAAGTTTTGCTAGTTTTCGGAACTCATATTTGTGGAGAAAGACGTAGGCACAAATAGCTAGACTCAGGATCCTGTGGTTTACGGGACAGTCCCAGTGGCCGAACCTAGCAGCAGCCTGGTGGGTCTGTGCCTGGATCAGTCTTCTCCTGGTGAGGTCAGAGGAGCCACATGGCCACTCTGTCACTCCTGAGTTTAGCATGGTGCCCTCTGGGCCTGTGTGGACAGTTCCCTTTAGAAACTGGTCAAACTCTTCCCTTGTTAGCTTGCTCAGGATAACAGTTTCCAGCTCCATCCATGCCCCTGCAGATGCCATGATCTTGTTCCTTTTGATGACTGCAGAGTATTCCACGGTGTGTATGCGCCACACTGATGGGTGCAGCAATCACATGCAGCATGCTGACCTATGTAACAAACATGCACTTCCCATGCATCCCAGGAGTTAAATTTAAATTTAAAAAAAAGAAACTGGTCAAACTGGTGAATGCCCATTCTTACCATATATTACAAGCTGAGAGAGCAAATTTCAGGTTGAACAGTGACCCTAAATATGAGTTTTACTTTAAATGGAACATAGGCTAATGACTGTCAGAAACAGTGAACAGTTAATGAAGGAGGGGCGGGAAGACATTCCTATTATTTAACAAGCATAGTCACAAGTAATGTAATTTAATGCAATTTTAAAATACAATGATAAACAGAATATACATAATTAAATCTGCTAGAATTTATGAAAACTCAGGATGCATTTTAATGAAAAGATTAACACTGAATAAATATTGCACATGAATTATATTAATACATCTCGTTGTTCAGACAATACTTCCACAAAACTACATTTCTTGGAGCTTTCATTCTCAGATTATGTTTTGAATATAGACTTTTTCCTTCAGCATCTTTTCTGCCTTTAAAACCCAACCTGAAACATTTTGTTTTTCTATGTAGGCCTGTACCGTTTGGCTGAAAATTCCAGGCTGGGAGAGTTTCGTGTAGACTTGTGTGCTTTTGCATTATGTTTGCTTTTATAAAAGATACCTCAGAAGACAGTCCTGCAAACTTGGCACTAAAGTAGCAGTTTAAGATGTCCTAAAGCAGCCCTGAGCACTCCAGAGAGTTCCGTGATTGCTGGAATAGAAACAGAGTCATTTGTCCCTATGACCGGGACGTGCCCGGCCTCGTCTGCCGGTTCATCCGCCTCCACCGAGGAGTTCCGTGATTGCTGGAATATAAACAGAGCCGTTTGTCCCTATGACTGGGATGTGCCTCGTCTGCTGGTTCATCCACCTCCACCGAGGTTGGTGCTGCTTCTCCATAAAGAGACACAAGGGCCCTTCAGAACCCAGAGCTCTGCTCACTCCACAATTCACGCTCAGCTAGTACCAAATTCAGCAGGATTTTTATTCAGGAGAGCCCACGAGTCTTTTAAAGTTTCTGCCATTTTCCCCTTTTGGTCTTAAATTAGTGTCACAGCAAATGTGCGCTGTGTAACGTCTGCATTGCTCACAGATTTCTCTGACTCTCTTGGTTTCTTTTCCACTGGTTGAAGAGCATCTAGTGTTCCTCCGCCTTCAGGCAGGGGGGCAGTCCATTCACATCAGAGCGTCTGTGTGCCAAATGCTGTAAATACACACCTGTATATTTACATTCAGTTTTGAAATGTAATGTAAAATTCAATGTGTAAAATATGGAGTCCACTTCTCATGTGAATCCATTCTAATGCTAAATTCAACAAACCATAACACCCCAAATTTAAAAGTATGCCAAAGTAGAACATGAACTCAACACAGATACCGTATTTATATCACAATTTAGGACTATGTCTGTTTTCTACTTGGTGGGAGTCGTATCAGTGTCTTTTCTCCCCTAAATTTGACAGGCTTTTTTTCTTCTTAAAATGAAGAGGCATAAAATCTCACACTTCGCTCTCCAAAATAATAGGGCCTGAGAGGTAGCTTGGCTCAGAGGTTGAGAACAGTCTTTTTTTTTTTTTAATCTGGAAAAATATTTTTATTTATTTTTTTATTAGACTTTACGTTCTGGGGAACACATGCAGAACGTGCAGGTGTGTTACATAAACACGTGGCAGGTGGTTTGGGGCGCCCGTCCTCCCACCATCAATGTTAGGTATTTCTCCTCACCTTATTCCTCCCCAGTCCCCTCAGCCTCATAAGTGGGTGAACAATGAGAACAGACTTTAAACCACATTTGTATCTTTACGTCCGCGCTCTGTCACTTGCTACAGAGTGGCTCTGGTGACTCGCACATCATAGGCGCTCAAGTATCAAATATGTCGCCGCCTTAATACAAACTCAGTTCACAGTCCTTGCGTAGGGATGAGGACATTCAACCCGTCCACGGCCTCACGTCTCTCCACACAGGCGGCCTCCAGAGCAAGTGCCCCACTATGCAGCATCTCTGCACTTGAATGCCAGGCCCCGTGTGTACATGCGGCTCATCTGAAGGAGCCTGGGGCTGGCAGGGAAAGGGTGGGCAGGAGAACCACCGCTCAGGCTGCTGTTTCAGTTTCAAGACACTGTCTCTTTGCACACTCTGTTCTTCTGTGTGCAATGTTCTATTTCTCTAGAAAAAAGGTTGTAAAGGACCTGGAGATCGTGTCCCTGTGGACTCAGCAAGGCCTGCGTTAGGATCTCAGCTCAGCAACGTAGCCACTGTGGGCCTCTGAGGACGGGGCTGAGCCCCAGAGCCCTGGTCGGCAAGGCTGGGCAGCAGGGCCTCCTGCCTGCGTTCCCGTGAGGATCCAGAGATGACACGCGAGAGGCTCCAGAGGGCTCGCGTACAGGGCAGGCCCGCTGCAACGGCAATGCTGTCTGTCTACCTCCTGCTTCCACGGACAGTACGAAGCTCCCTCCCGAAACCCCCGCAGCATTCGGCCCTCGTTCCCTTCCCTCTTCCATCAGAGCCCGGCTGCCACATGCCGTTCCGTCCTGGCTGAGCTTGAGCCTCTGGAGGGCAGGGTCTGAATGCCTTTCATTCATTTTCTTAAATCCTCAGCACCTAACGCTCACGTGGCTCCGTAAATCACTAGGGAGGATGAAGTCACGCTTTCCCAGCCCAGCGTGGGTGTTATTTCTCTCCTCTCCCACTTACGCTCACCTGGCTCTACACCGAAGCTTTGTCCCTTCATAAGCAGACGCTGTTGTAAAGTGGCCAGCCTGCTTTTAACAACACGTTCCTATTTTCATGCCTCACAATTGTGAACGTGTTTTTTTCTAATAAAAAAATTAGGGAATATTACCATATTGGTATTAGAGCCCATTCTACTTCCAACCAGATTCTGCTCATGAAACATTTGTGGACTACAGTTTCCATAGCAACCAGCCATGTATTTTTAGAGCCTGCCGCTGCCTCCATCCTGAGAATGTCATTGTTATCACAGTCTGTGCATGTGGAAGTGATTTTTCGATGAAGTGTGTATTGTGATAGATCAAACACCACCCTCACGGGGGAAAACTCTGCAGAGTGTTGCCCTGCTTTTGCTCCATGTACAAAACACTTCTCATTTCTTTCCTCACTGCTGGTTTCATGAAAATATTTTTGATATCATTCATTCTTTTGAAAAGAAAAAAATTACTTAGTCAAAAGCTAGTGGTGAGTCACCACTTACCTACGTATGTACGGTGGGTTTTCTGAACAAGCCACACAGCTCTTTGGGCTTGTGACTTAAGTTAAATCAGTAATGTTATTCTTTGGAAAAATTCCCGTAGCAGCCCACTAAAATGGCCTCCTACGCAGGAATCTGATGAGATAAGAAAAAAATGCGATTTGTTCACTGGTCTCATGGTTTTCATTCTCAGTAAAGGAAAGACCGTTACCCTTCCTCATGTCCATGACAGGAAGAGGTGGAGGGAGGAGACTGCGTGGGGGAAGGCTGCAAAGTCTGAAACACACGTGATTTAAAATGCGTTTCAAAAGAACCGAGGGCTAGTGCTGGTTCTGCTCGTAACCACACCCAAACAATGAGAGCCTTTAACCCGGCACCTCCTGGGACAGGAGTGCTGACCTCTGGGGACGAGCAGGTGTTTCTGAAGTGAAAATACTTAGCTCACAACTCGAGAAATCCTCTGCACAAAATTTTTAGGACTCTTTTCCTACTTTGGTTTGTATTTATTTTTTTGAGATGGAGTTTTGATTGTTGCCCAGGCTGGAGTGCAATGGCACAATCGCAGCTCACTGCAACCTCCATCTCCCGGGTTCAGGTGATTCTCTCACCTCTGCCTCTTGAGTAGCTGGGATTACAGGTGCCTGCCACCACGCCTGGCTATTTTAAAAATATTTTTAGTAGAGACGGGGTTTCACCATGTTGGCCAGGCTGGTCTCAAACTTCTGACCTCAAATGATTCACCTGCCTCGGCCTCTCAAAGTCCTGGGATTACAGAAGTGAGCCACTGGCTAATAAGATTTACGTTTAATATATAAACTAGATGCATATTTACAGAAAAAAAGCCTGATGAAGGGGAATTAACTTTTCCTCATACAGTTAGGAATCATGAAAGGAATTAATTCACCACTCAGACAGGGTTCTGTACGCTCCAACACATCAGCCCATGTGAACTAAGGCATTGCAGGAAGTTAGGTCGATGTCAGAACCTGCTCAGAAATCTCGCTAAACACTGCTTCACTGAGAACACGATCTTACGCTATGAATCTACTTGCCATCATTAGAAGGAATAAGCACAGTCCTGTGCTGCTTCATGAGGGGGACACCCTCAGAGAAACGCAAGGAGGTCTCGTGCTTGTGTGAGCATTGTGGATTGCACTGACCCAAATCCGGATGGCGTGGCCCTACACCTGCTCCAGGCCACACACGTGTATAGCGTGTGACCGCACTGAAGACTACAGGCAATTGCGTCACAGCGGAAAGAAGCTGTGTGTCCAAACATGCCTCAACACAGAAGAGCTACAGTCAAAACGTGGCAGGAAAGGTAACAACGGTGTGTCTGCAGGGGGCACTCGCCATGAATGAGGCTTGCAGGACGGGAAGCTGCTCTGCATGAGTGAGTGGGGGGTGAACACGGGGCCCTGGACATCACTGTACACGGCTGTACACTCTGTACACACTGCAAACTTAGGCCACACTCAATTTTTAAAAAGTATTTTTCATTCTTCAATAATAAATTAACCTTAGCCTACTGTGGTGGTGAACACTGAGTGTCAACTTGACTGAAGGATGCAAAGTACTGATGCTGGGTGTGTCTGTGAGAGTGTTGCCAAAGGAGGTTCACATTTGAGTCAGTGGGTTGGGCAAGGCAGACCTGCCCTCCACCTGGGTGGGCACCATCTAATCAGCTGCCAGCATGGCCAGGATAAAAGCAGGCAGGGGAGCATGGAAGGGCTGGACTGGCGGGGTCTCCCGGCCTCCATATTCCCCCCTCGATGTTTCCTGCCCTCGGACATCACACGCCATGTTCTTCAGGTTTGTGCTCTTGGACTCATAACAGTGGTTTCCCAGGGACCGTCGGGGCTTTGGTCACAGACTGAAGGCTGCACTGTCGGTCATGATTAATGCTCCAACACCAAACACTCCGTCCTGTGGGACTCAGAATGGCTTGCAGACGGCCAACTGTGGGACCTTGCCTTGTGGTCATGAGTCGCTTCTCCTTAATAAACTCCCTTCCTATACACCCATCCTATGGGTCCTGCCCCTCTAGAGGACTCTGACTCTTACAGATACCGTACCTCTTTTGCTTTATAAATCTTGTTTTTAAAACTTTTCAATTCTCTTATAATGCTGAGCTTAAAACACAAACATATAGTACAGCTGTACAAATATTTTTCTTTATATTCTTATTCTATAAGCCTTTTACTATTTTTCATCTTTAGTTTTTAAATTGTTTTACTTTTTAAACTCTCTTGTTAAGCACTAAGACACGAAAACACATCAGCCTTGACCTGCACAGGAGTGCCAATATCACCATCTTCTGGCTTCACCTCCTGTCCCACTGTTAGGACTTACGGGACGGCCACAGGCGAGGAGTCGCCATCACCCACGACCACAGTGCCTTCTTCTGGACACCTCCTGAAAGACCTGACCGGCGCTCTTCACAGATAACGGATTTCCACAGGAGGAGAAGCGCACTCTAAAATAATGATGAAACGTACGGTATTCTAGACGCACAAACCAGCACACGGTGGCTGGTCAGCATCATCGCAAGATGCACCGTGTGTAATCGGATAGCTACACTTCCGTACGGTGGCTGCACAGGGGTTCTTTACCCCGGGTCACCACACACATGAGTCACGCACTGTGCTATGACATCATGGCGGCTACGAGGTCAGCAGACCTAGGAGTCTTCCAGCTCCATTATAATCCGACGGGGCCACCGTGGCACATGTGGTCTGTCTTTGATGGAAACATCCCTGCACAGTGTGTGATCTTCACAGTGCCACTGTGGGAGGTGCTAAAGCCCTTGCCTGCCTCCGATGGCATGCAACTCCCATTTATTCTTATAAAAAGGCATTGTTGCCCTCATTCCACTAACAGCCAAAAATCTCCAAAACTTGCTCAAGGCACACAGCTAATATGGAAAATCTGGAGCTTAAATTCAAATATCCTAACCCCAAATTGTGCTTGTTCATGAAATACCAGAGGGCGGAAGCCCAAGCAGATTGGCAGGGCACCGGATCCCCAAGCTCCCAGCAACAGTCGGCATGGGGGGTCAACGTGACCGCTGAAATGCTGGCACAGCTGAAGTTCTAGAGAGAATAACAGAGTACTGAGTGTTGTATGTGTAGATCCACAAGATGAAGAGTCCAGGGCCAGAGGCACATGACCTGCAGTCCAGGCACAACCCCTCCGTCGGAGCCCAGTGATAAGAGGATGATGACGGCGTGGGGGGAGGAGGAGGACTGGAGGCGATAATGCACATGACTCATGTTCACGGAGCATTTTCTGTTTCTCAAAGGGCCATTGACTGCAGGGTACAGTGGCTCATGCCTGTAGCCCCAGCACTTTGGAAGGCAAAGCCTGGCAGATTGCCTGAACCTGGAGTTGGAGACCAGCCAGGGCAACAGAGTGAGACCCCATGTCTACTAAAACACAAAAATTAGCCGGGCCTGGTGGTGCATTCCTGTAGTCCCAGCTACTCAGGAGGCTGAGGTAGGAAGATCTCTTGAGCCCAGGAAGTTGAGGCTGCAGTGAGTCAAGATTGCATCACTGTCCTCCAGTGTGGGCAACAGAGCGAGACCCTATCTCAAAAAAACCCTCAAACCTCCAAATGCCAACACTCTCCCAGGCAGTATCTCAGAGCCCCTGCGGTGGGTGTGGGAGGATGCTACGGGCTCTCTCTTACAGAGGAGGCGGGTCCAGGCAGGCGGAGCGCTTGCTGTCTGTGTGTGAAGCTACTTCCCATGTGGCTCTTCCGCCTGGTGTCTCCTGACAGCCCCCTGGTAACTCAAGGACACCATCTCTGCAGACTTGGATAATCT
This sequence comes from Cebus imitator, assembly GCF_001604975.1. NCBI lineage: Eukaryota > Metazoa > Chordata > Mammalia > Primates > Cebidae > Cebus > Cebus imitator. The sequence goes on from NW_016107594.1 coordinate 4,206,968, forward strand.
GCAGGGAAACAAAATGAGAATTCCCCAGGGCCAGTCTGAGCATCCACGTTAACCCAGAAAGAGAGGGTGGCTGAGCTGCTGATGGTCACGATTAATCCTCCAACACCAAACACTCAGTCCCGCAGCTGCCTCTCCATGCTCCGTCTGCAGACCAGCCATTCCCACAGCACAGAGCCTCATTCGGGGCTGTCTCTGGGACTGTGCAAAAATACTTACTTCCAGGGCATGGAGAGGCTTAGGGAGATGCCCACATCCCTTCTTTCTCTCCAATAATATTTACATAAAGAATCTTCGCTTGTGGTTTCCAACGAGGTGTTATTCTCCATTTCTGAGAGTGCAAGTTCCCCCAGGCACTACAGACAGCACTGGATTCCATATGCATTGTGGAGAAATTTAGAACAGATAAGCAGAGGTTCGTACCGTTTAATACATTCTGGATTACTACAAATATGACCGGCTTAGTTGTCAATACAATATCTGAACTCTCCTATCAAAAAAGCCAGGTTTGCCTCATCTCTTTATTTATCCTCAGCGTCTAGCAAAACTCCAGGCACCTAACCAGGGTTCAGTGGTTTGCTGAATGTGTGTTTGTTGGTACAGAAAAATTCCCAGTCAGCCGGCCGGCTGAGGTTGCTGCCCAGTGTCCGACTGTGCACCTTACTGATTAGGACTGTGCTCCGAATGTGTCATCCAGCTAGAGGACCTACTTGGCTGGGCTCACCAGATGGCACATCACACTCACACACCAGAGCAGCCCACCCACAGCTGCCTCACGGGCTCAGCAGCAAGCACCTTTGCAAAGGACCTTTCTAAACCATGTGGTGCGGGTGCTTGGCCCTGGCCACTGTGCAGTGGGTGCCTGGCAGGACCAGCCCCACCTGTTTGTGCTCCACGTGGGCCATGCACTACCCAGGACCGGATGCCCCTGACAGTCACAGCTGGACTAGTACAGGGGTCGCTTCGGAATGTGCAGAGCAGATGTCCGGATGGATGCTATCACCAGAGGCCAGGAAGCATCTCCAGTGACTTAATTTCACGGTGAGCCCCTTCAAGATTCATGGAGCCCAAGTTCAGCCCCCTCCTGGAGGGGCCCTGGGCTCATGGTGGGGCTTCCTCCCCTGCTGGATTCCCACCCACACACTGGAAATGCGTGGCTTGGCTGGGGAGTCCCAAAGCCCATGTTACGTGTCCTGGGACTGAAACTTGGCAATCATGAGTACAGTGGCCTGTGGGGGTCACCTCCATGGAGGCCCAGCTGCTGTGGGCTCTAGAGTGGTCAGTGGCACCACGGGCCCTGGGTCTTCCATGCAACTCTGCACTGCGGTGCTGGCCATTCCAAGGGCCCCTGGGTCTCTGGGGATGCCCCCAGCTTGGCCAGTCTGTGTCAGGTCCCAAGTCACACGGGGTGCAGCGTGGGACTGGACCAGGTGACTCCCGCTGAACCTGGTTTAACCCAAACTCGCATCAGTGGGAATCACATGTACGCTGGAGGCTGGCAGGCCGTGGAAGTGCCCGGAGGCCCCGGTATCTCACTGGCCAAATTCACAGCATGCCGACATGACAGGCACAGAGGAGAACAGCACGGGCAGGAGCTTTCAGTATGAAAATTTGAAATGTGTTTTTACAATTAATGTAAAAGGCCTTGAATTTCTGGAACTACAAACACAAAAGATGTAAAGTTTCATCGATTCCACAGCCCCGAGTCCTCCTCCATCTCTTTTGTCTCCTCTCCCCAGTCAACAATTTTAGTGGCATTTTCAAGAGAATATACCCCATGAATCTTTACAAGAAAACAACAAATAAACGTTTAGACAGGACTGTGGCTTCCTAGATTGGGCTAATCCCCTGGCTCCAACTCCTTCCAATTAAGTGGATGTTTCTTCCCCTTTACCATTGTTTTTTAAAGACGCATTGCATTTCTTGAATATAAAAGCAGTTTCTCAGATTAAATTTGGCAGCTGCTTTTATAGAGGAAGCAAAGCAAATCAATGAAGATTTTTTAAATGCTGCAATCTTCATCTTGGCCACTGGCCTTTACAGCAATGAAATATGGGGCCAAAAAGCAGAAAGAGAAATGCCTGTTTCCATAATGAATGTGTGAGGTGGAACCAGCCCTGAATGATCAAACGCCTGAGTCTAGCCCCGAAGGACGGCAGCTGTTGCAGAGCCGGCTGGCATGGGTGCTGGGTGCTGGGTGTTGAGTGCCTGGGGGCTTCTCAGGAGCTTCTCAGGGCTTGGTGATCATCGGCACTCAGGCATCAGAAGAGTCCACACAATCCACGTGTCACTGTCTTCATTTTACAAATGGAAACACCAAAGCAAAGAAAAGAAGGTTGAGTAAGCTGCTCAATAGCCCAAGGAGAGTCATCCTGGGAGCCAGTGCCTCCCCTCGGCCGTCAGAGTGAAGGCTGCACTGGAAAGACCACGCCCGGTCCCCTCACCATGACAGTGAGCCTGTGATGGGTCAGCCCACGCCTCCCGTGGGTGGACGTGGCCAGTGCTGCCTTCGGCCCGGGAACGTATGCGGGAATGGCGGCTGAGCCCCAGACAGTTGCCTCCTCTTCCTTTCTCCTTTCTCTTCTCGCTGCTGCTGTTTCTCGCATAGCCCTTTGTCCAGGACTGAGCTTGGCACGGTGCTGACGCCCAGTAGGTTGTCAGCATGGACCAGACGTGCACTCAACGAGCACAATGGATAAATAGATGAATAAAGCTCCTACTCTATTACTAAAAATTAAACTTAGTGAGTTTTAGTCTTTAGAAACATCCAAAAACATTGAATTTGTACTTACACATGATGATTCTAATGATGTGTCAGACTCACACAAGGTTCAACCTTTACCGATGGCCTGTAACACGCATGAAAGAGGCTTTAGCTCAGCGACCTGTGCTTCAATAGCACGTGTTTCTGCTCTCTGTAAACTGGACTGCTATGATGGAAATAACGGTAGCAGCCTCTGCTTCCCATTTTACATTGACAGGCACATTTTTGTTTCTATGTCCAAGTATTTCCTTTGCTCCTCCCCGTGAGAGGGGCATGAGTGCCAGCCTCATCTTGCAACTAAGAGACCTGAAGTAAAAAGAAGAAGATGTGCCCAGCACCGCAGAGACAGTAAACAGCCAAGTCACAACTGGAAACCAGAGCCTCTCATCATTCATTCATTATCCCTGCACCTGGTATCGAAGAAGCCGCCGTGTCATTCCTGATTTAATGTGACAGACGCATCAGGGTCGTCTTTTAACAACTAACAAAGGATGTTTTAAAAACCGTTCTTATTATTTTTGGATCTACAGTTCAAAGCTATTTCTGAGTGGAAGAAAACTGTGATACAGAGTACTTAAAATGATTAATTTTTCTTCCAGAAGGTATGAAAGGCAGGTCACAGACTCCTCTCAATCTCATAGAACAGCAGCCCTTGGCAATTGTGATAGTGAGATCCATGCTCTGATCTTCATTTTAAATACAAAACCTCTGAGGTCCAGAGGCAATAGGGTTTGTCTGACTCACCCTAGCTACAAGGCCTGGAGACCCAGGCTCTGCGAACATCAGTCTTCCCAGGCTTCTTCCACTGGGGGACCAGCTTACCAGTCCTTTGCCCAGTGTGATTTGACCAAAACTGACCTTGAAGAAATGTCAGCATGATTTCCTTGTATTTGAGAAAACACCCACACATTCACAATGCAACATAAATGTGGCTAAGTTCCTCCATAAAGCAATGAAGCCGCTTAAGATTTAATCTGTACTATTATTTCCTCATTTTTAGCAAGGATGATTTCTAATGCTTATTTAGAATCTAAATTAAAATCTAACCAAAGGAATCACAGATCACTGGTGACCTGTAGGGATTAAAATCTTTTTGTAGAGAATGCCATCTTTAAAGTGAGTACGGAAACCTACTAATGAGCCGTAAAATTACCCTAAAAGGCAAAATGCTGTGGCAGTGGTTTATTTTACCACACTGTAACGTGATTATTCTCACTAAAAATGAATTCCATGTTCATATATACACGTCTGCATCTATATCTATGTGTCTATATGCGTCTCTCCCCTTCTGCCTGTTTTCACTCTGCAGGACGATATGATCAGGTGCGTATCTGAAAATTATAGAGAAGGCCGCATACGATGAAGGTAAAACGGGTTTTGAGCACGGGCTTGACTCCACCATCGATGGCCAGATCACCTTGGACAAATCAGATGAATGCTGCTCATTTTTTTAATTGATATAAAAATGCTGCTTTTCTGCCTCAGAGTGAAGCATGCCCTGGATATCCCCTACGTGTGAGTGAAAAGCACTGGGAGGTCAGCCTGGAGGATTGTGCCAAGTGCCTGCCGCAGGCTCATCCGTGCCGGTTTCAACCGTGCTGACGTGGGCAGTGGCGCGTGTTTCTCCCCTCCTCTCGGTGGCTGTGGATGACTGTCTTGGGATTATTTCTTGTAAGTTGTTATTGTAAGAATGTTTCACAAAAGGGCAGTGTTCCATGTCCTTGAGTCGTCTTCAGCTCACACATGGTCAGCACGTTAACCCAGCCTCTCCTGTCTCTTACGTCTCCTGTAGTTTGTTTAGCACAGAAGCCACAGCAATGAAAAGGACACAATCCCGGACCCCATGAGTTCACAGTGAGTGACAGCAGCCACCACAACGTTAATCAAAGTTTCACTGGGAGGCTGCTGGGCTGGGATGGCCCCAGCACTTTCAGTTCCTATGTAAGCAAACCAAAGACCCATGTAAATGGTAAAATGAAACTAGAGGCCTTACCAATCAGAAACCACCAACTGACCTCTAAGCAGGAATCCTACCAATCAGGAACTGCCAACTGACCTCTAAGTAGGGACTGCACCAATCAGAAACTATCAATTAACTCTAGCAATTTTTCTCTCTAACCAATCCAACATGTTTTCTTTGTTTTGCTTCCAGGAACAACTTACGAAAGTTTCTGTCTCACTTCTCAAGCCCCAGAGGACTGCTACACTCCTTGCGTCTGGTGCTGCCCTATTCATGAATTGCTGTCTGGTCAAGTAAACACCACAGAATTTTAATGCACCTAAATTGATCTTTTAACAACAGAAATGCCCAAAGATCAGGAAAACAAGGATGGGTCACTTTAGATAGCTGAGCAGGGCATGGGGGGATGTCTTGTGCATAAGCGTCACTGAGCAGGTAAGTGAGCAGCCGGATGATAGACTGTGTGTGCCAGATTTTGTTGAAAGCTCTCCCATGCACGTGTGCAGCACACACACTGATAAGAGCCACATGGCCTCTTCCTGCCTGCGAAACTTCCACCTGGCACGTCTGCTGGTGTTGAGCCATCCTTACATTCCCGACATGGACCTCATGTGATTGAGAGCCGTCATTGTGTTGAAAGTATGGGCACGTGCGTATTTATTAGGTATGCATATTTCTGTACCTGTAATTGTCTAATGTCTTATTTAATATTTTCCATCTGTTGCCAGCAGTAAACCTGACCTATAATTTTCTTTTCTTATACTGTCCTTGGCCTATTTTGTTATGAAGAATATACTGTTCTCATGTTAGCCAAGGAGGTTTCCCTCTTTTGTATTCTCTGGCACATACTCTCTCTTTCTCTCTCTCTCAAGCAAAGAGATATTCAGTTATTTAAAATTATGGATTTATTTACTGGTAATTAGTTTATTTGCATTTTCACTGAATTGTTCAATTTTATTTTTTAGACAAATTGTCTTTTTATCTAGCTTTTTAAATTTTGTGCCGTAAAATAGCTCATTTATGCTCATATAATCAAAAAATTATATTTCTAATAGGCTTTAAATTTTTTTTCTGATATAGTCACTCTGACAGAGATTGTCTATTTTTAAGGAACTAGCATTTTGTTTTCTATTTTAAGTATTTTTTCTTCTATATTTATCATTTGCTTTCTCTTATTTTTTTTGGTATACTCTGTTCTTTTTCTAGCACATTTTGCTATGTAAATCATTTATTTTTATTTTCCTTGTCATTTTCTAATAAATACATTTATTATGAACTTTTAAGGTTGCAATATAAGTTGCATCTTAGCTGTCTTCCTAGAAATATTACTCTACGTTCATTTTATAGTAATGCCAAGCATTTTGCAACATTCACTGTGGCATTGTTAAGTCATGAATTATGGAGAAGAGTACTGTATTAGTCCATTTTCACGCTGCTGATAAAGGCATACCCGAGACTGGGCAATTTACAAAAGAAAGAGGCTTATTGGACTTACAGTTCCACGTGGCTGGGGGCCTCACAATCATGGCGGAAGGTGAAAGGTCTATCTCACGTGGCAGCAGGCAAGAGAAGAGAGCTTGTGCAGGGAAGCTCCCATTTTTAAAACCGTCAGATCTCATGAGACTCACTTACTATCAGGAGAACAGTGTAGGAAAGGCCCGCCCCCATAATTCAATCACCTCCCACCAGGCTCCTTCCACCACATGTGTGGATTGTGGGAGTTACAATTCAAGATTAGATTTGGGCGGGCACACAGCCATCCCATATCAAGTAATTTCTGTTGACATTTGATTATTTTCAAATATATCAGTATGTTTGTTTATATTATGTCTAACTCAATTGCATTACATTATGAGGGAGTAGCTGCATCATGTTTATTCTTTAAAATGTTTGTAATTGATTTCGTTACTCTTTGAGGTATGCTTAGAAAGAATGTTTATTCTACATTTGGTAATATACATTTATCATATTACATGTGTCATTGTGCTGTTCAAATCATCTGTATCATTAATAAATTTTTGTCTGCCAGAGCAGTTCCTTTTCTGAGGAAATATATTGAAATGTATAATTGTAAGTTTGTCAGTTTCTCCTTTTCATGAAACTTAATGCTAGTTGTAAAAGGCATATTCATTCATGCTTATTATGCTCCTGGTTAACTGGATTTTTAACCCTCTGTAGTGTTTCTTATCCTTTTATTTTGTATTTTGCCTTTACTAAAGTTCATTATTAAAATAAACATCTTAACACCTTCTACCTATTGTAGTCACTTCCTTAAATTATTCAAATAAACATTCATAGTTATTTTTAATTGTCAATAATGAATGAGACATATTTTTATTGATCTCTCTGCTTATTACTGTTTTCTGTATCCCGTATCTTCTGTCATTATTTTTCCTCTTTCATGTGCATTGGAGTAATCTTTCAAGTAAAATAGAAGGTTGAGTTTTTGTATATCTGACACTAAATTTTTTTACAACTAATTTTTTATTTAGACATGAGATTTTAGGTCAGAATCTTATTTTTCTTCAGTATGTGGAAGCCATAATTTGACCACCTTCTTGCATATGTTTTTGCTAATGAAGAATCTATTGTGGGTCTAATATTTGCTCCTTTGTAGATTCCTGTCTTTCTGGGTGACGTTAATAAGAGTTTCTCTTAGCCATGTGTGGTTCTGAGTTTCACATCATCTGCCCAGGTTGGGGATTTTTTCCTTCCAGGCAATAGCTGAGCGCTTTCAGTCTGGATGGGTGATGGTCTCGTGGTCCTTTCCCAGCCACTGTGCCCTGGATATGGCTTCTCTGTCACCCTCCAGGATCCTTTCTTCTGGAATTCTAGAATTCTTATTGGAATCTCTACATTGTTCCTCCCTAGCTCTGGGCTTCCACTTCCTGCTCTTCATTTCTTTGTATTCCTCAGCCATGTTCTCGGGGCAACTCTGCATTTCCCTCCAGCTGGACTTGGAGCAGATTCAGCCTGGAGTCTGTCCTTCCCAGTGTTAGGTCTCCAAATTCCTGGTCTCCTGGTTTTCCATAGCCATCTGTTCTTGGCTCACATCTGCCTCTCTTCTGAGCATTTTGAATTTGCTGGTGTGGGTACTGGGTGGACAAGTCAGTTCACAGTTGTCCCGCTGCGTGTTTGGCCTTGCGGTGAGTTTCTCCAGCAGCTAAGCCGGTTTCTTCCTCTTGCCCTAGCCTGATGCTTTCTCCCAGCTTTGGGGGAAGCTCTCCTGGAGTCTCAAAGCTTGGCCTTGCCCTCATGCTGAGAACCTCACACCCAGGCATTCATAAAGGAGGAATGGCCCGTTCTCCCCAAGGCTCAGAGTTTGGCATCTCTCTCACACTGAGGACCCCGTGCATGACTTCCGCGAGCCCTATCTGAGGTCCTCCAGGCGCCTGACTTCTGTGAGCCCTATCGCTTGTCCTGGCTGTTTTGCTTTTCCCCAGCCTCCTTTCTTCCTTGGTTTCAGGCACTGCGCTCCAGTCCGCATTCCCCCTCGGCACTGAACTGCGTGTCTGGCTGTCTCTGTTTCTGGGTCTACGGCTCTGACACCCCATGGTCTCACCCTACAGTGCCTGCACTGTGGGTTTGTATTTTTTTTCATGGTGCACTGACATTTTTGTCTTGGTTCATGAGCCCACAGGGGTCACTTCCCTGCAGGACAGGAGACTTGTCTCACTGTGGGTGAAGCCTCGGGGTTCAGGTGACAGCTCTAGGCTTATGGATGACCATGTGGGGCCTGTGCTGAGGCTGTCTGGGACCTGGAGAGCTCCACGTCTGCTCCAGGGGGCCAGGAGAGGTCCACGTCTGCTCCAGGGGGCCTGGAGAGGTCCACGTCTGCTCCAGGGGGCCTGGAGAGGTCCACGTTTGCTCCAGGGGACCTGGAGAGGTCCATGTGTGCTCCAAGAGATCTGGAGAGGTTCCACATCTGCTCCAAGGCTTCTCGAGGAACAACTTCCGGGGCCCCTGCAGGGATGCACCAACCTTTCCGTATCTGTTCTCAGGGAAGAACCAACAGACACTTCTTTCTCTCTTAGTCCCAACTCAATTTCCTGATGTGTCCCTGGTACCACAGCGGATGCTGTCTAGTAGCTCAGCTAATGTCATACCTGGCCGGCCTCCCGGGGAAGACAGTGGGATGTTAACATAAGGTCCCCTTCTGACGGATTGAGGGCAGGCTTTTACTAGCCCCCCATTTACCATGGGCATGGCTAAGTCTTTTACATTCTTTAAAATACAGACCCATATTTTCACTATCAATGCAGCATGTTAAAAGAGTGAATTCATAATGTTATTGTGACTGAGGCATAATTTATAAATTTAAAAATCCTTCTATCACCCAGTGCTGAAGTAGAATGTAAGAAATTACCTTAGTTGGCAAAGTACTGTACAAGTTTACTATAAAATAAGTGTTTAAAATTTTTTAAATGTTTAAATTGAGGTCAGCTACATAGAAGATTTACCATCGTGGCCATTTTGTCTATTTCAGTGGCGCTGAGTGCGTTCACACTGTTGTACAGCCATCGCTGCCACAAACTCCAGAGCTTCCTCTGAAGCTCTGTCCCATTAAAGGCCCCTCTCATTCTCCCTCCCCAGATGCTGGTAGCCTCTATCCGACTTTCTGTCTGTGCCTCTGACTCCTCCAGGTGCCGTGTGTGAGGGGGATCACACCGTCCTTGTCCTTTTGTGACTAGCTTATTTCACTCAGCATAGTGTCCTCAGGGTTCACCGAAATCATAGGTGTAGAATTTCCTTCCCTTCCTTTCTATGACAGGATAACATCCCATTGGGCAGCTATGCAGAACTGAACATTTTCATTTTATAATTTCATTTGGAAATCACAACCACCCCATACGCCAAGTATCAATATGCTCTAGCAAAAGAAAAATGAGAAAAATGTGTAACAAGGGGTTTGGCTTACAGTGGGCCCTCGATATGCACATCTTAGTAAGACTCTGTTGCCTTTAAATTGAAGAGTCAGATGCAGACAACAGCACAAGCCTCCTTTGGCTGTGACTTTCTCACCTGTGCCAAGCCACCAGCTTAAGATTAGCTGAATTTCTAGAAGTCTCTTGACTTGGGTACAAGAGAAAAATAGCTGCAGGCTCACTCTGTGTTGCTTCACCCATGAGGAGCCCACTTTAGTTCACAAGGACATTCATGCTGGCATCCTCTGAGTGCCACTGGAGAGGGCCAGGGACGGGCTGGCCTAGGGTGAAGTCAGAAGGGAGGCAGAGCTTCCTTAGGCCTCACAGCACTTGATTCTGGAATGGCACAGTGCCCAGCTTGGCCCTGAGCAGCTCTCACATTTGAAGGTTGTTTGTGGACGAAACACTCCCACGCCCTTAGCCTTTTGCCTGCTAATGAACAGACACATCCCTGCATGCCCAATTGTGTCTGGTCCCGGTGTGCTGAGTTCCCTGAGTACCTCACAAATGCCTGCTGCGTACCACCCCATGCTGGGCAGGGAACCCACACAGCTGTGCCCTCCAGCCTTTGCCAATGACGGAGAGTCGGCTTCCCAAGACGCATCCACCCTGTCTGTTCCACCCACACCTTTTTTTTTTTAATGTCAAAGAAACACGCTCCTGCCTTCATGGGATCAAGATGCAGATGCACGTTAAGTCTGCAGACAGGAGAGGTTTCCCTGGCATTACTTGCTCTTTGCGAACAGACATCCTTGCTTTGCTTCCTACATAGACACAAAACGTGTCATTGAGACTTGAGTTGTGTAACCTCACCTACAATGGATGGAAATTTCACAGGTACATAATTAATAGCTGGAATGCACTTCTTCTCTATTTTGAAAACTAGAATGACATTTTTCTATCCCTGGTCTTCCCTCTCTTTTCCATATTCCGTAACTCCTAAAGAATTACGCTCCTGCAGGGGCCGACTTTCCCGCCCAGCGGCTGTGAGACATTAAGAGACGCCCTTGAGACTCAGCCATGCTGTCTATGAAACAGCGTAGCTGCTCTGTGCACCCTGTGCAGGTGCTCTGAAATTCCACGGAGTAATGAATGCAGCCTCGCCCTTGGTGCCTGGCACACGTTAGATGCTCAGTAAATATCAGCTATTATGATCGTTACCATTTTTACCCGCCATTTTTTTTTGAGATAGAATCTAACTCTTGCCCCCCAGGCTGGAGTGCAGGGGCATGATCTAACCTCACTGCAACCTCTGCCTCCCGGGTTCAAGCAAGTCTGCTGCCTCAGAGCCTCCTGAGTAGCTGGGATTACAGGCATGCGTCACCATGCCTGGCTAATTTTTGTATTTATAATAGAGAGGGGTGTCACCATGTTGACCAGGCTGGTCTCAAACTCCTGACCTCATGATCTGTCTGCCTTGGGCTCCTAAAGTGCTGGGATTACAGGCGTGAGCCACTGTGCCCGGCCCCACCACTTTTACTATAGGTGGACATAGGAGCTTGCTTCTTGAACATCACTAATCTCTATTCTCATCTTTTGCAATCATTACCCTCTTCAATACATGAAAATGTAACTTTCATAATATTCCTAACTTTAATGAAAGAACTAAATTCCCCTCACCCCATGGAACACTGTGGTATTAGAGAAAGACTGAGCACATAGCATGAAAGTGATTCTACATATTTTCAGGCTGTGGTGGCCTATATATTAATTATGTGTGTCTCATTCGTGTTATTATTCTGGGAGTCTCAGAAGGGGATGCTGATTGATGCACTGCAGTCACAACTTCATTCAAACACAGCTGGAAGATTCTAACGCATGCATGGCCTGTACACAAGCTTTTCAGTTTAAAAAGCAATGGATAGAAAAATCAAAGAGCAGCAAATGGCAGGCTGTGTTCACAGATTACAGCAGCTCTCACACACGTGACATAAGGCACTGGATGTCAGAACTCTCTTCAGGAAAAAATGAGCTCGGTTTTCTGTTTATGAATCACAAAATTCAAATGTCTGAAAAACATACTTTGGATAAGCTATTTTACCATTTTCTACTAGTCACTTGTTGGAGACATTGAAATTTTCTCTAATGTCTTATTCCACGTCAAAACCTCTATGAAACGCCTTGCATCCTTCCCAGGGGAATGACAGTCCAGGAGCAAGGACCCTTCTCTTTGGGAAGCCTCAGAACAGCGAATTTAACAGCATGATTAAAACGCATGAAAGGAAGGCCCTTGCTGCACCTGCCGCCCTGGCAACAGAGACCGAACAGGGCTGAGCAGACTGGGAAGCTCCTCTGAAATGGCACCCACAGGTCTAAACCTGGACGATGATGGGATTTTAATCAAGGGAGCCGTGGGAGAGCCAACTTAACAAGATTACCAGGGAGCTAGGCAGCAGAGTATGGGATCTATCTGGGAAACAGCAGTGGTCTTACTTGGTCGGAGTGCACGGCGTTTTGGTGAGAGGGAATGCAGTCAGAAGCACAAACCAGGTCCCCAGAGCGTGAGACCTTGACCCACAGGCTTCAGCATCTATGCTCAACACAGAATATTATATTTTCAATATATTCAGGCTACACTGTGAATATCTTAAACATGTTTTAGTAGGATAGTGACGTGCACAGAGTTGTAGTTTGGAAGTTTTCTATTGGATGAATTGGAATTAGAAAAAACTCAAAGTGCTGACATGACCTGGGACACCAGCATAGAGTGGAAGATGAAGTGAGGTGGCCAGAAAGAGGCTGGGTTTACGTGCATTTATTTAAACACTGCTCGGATAGAGTGGCTTTGTACTCAGACCTCCTAAAACCCCCATGGTTTACTAAGTGACAAGAGCAATAAAGGTTTAAAGGACAGTCCTTAGTTATTCACAGCCAGCCCTTCACCCACGCCTGAGTTTACACTGATGCAGCTACTCAAGATCGCTGGAGAGCGTCAGGAAGGGGCGCTTGCCTGGGAACCAGCCCTGGGGTTGTAGGACTGGAACTTCCAGCCCCTCCCCACCCCAGCCCTTCAGGGAAGGAAAAGGGACTGAAGGTTACCAGGATCAGGGATGGGCAGTGATTTAATCCACCGCGCTTATGTAACGAAGTCTCCATGAAAAACCCTAGAAGGATTTCGTTTCTTGCACAGCTGAATTGTATTACATTGTGTCCACACACCCCCGTTCTCCTGTTCTTTCTGCATTCTTCTGTTCGTGGACACTAAGGGTGATTCCACCTCTTGGCTATTGTGAATGATGCAGTGCTCAGACCATTTCTTTCCGGCGTTCACCCGGCAGTGGGATTGCTGGGTTGTACGGTAGCTTTATTTTTAGCTCTTTGAGGAGCCTCCATGCTGTTTTCCACAGTGGAAGGGCTAATTTATACTCTTGCTAACACTGTATAAGACCCCCCTTCTCCACATCCTTGCTAGAACTGTTATTTTTGGTCTTTCTGGTAACAGCCGTTGTAACTGGAGTGACACAGTGTCTCACTGTGGTTTTGGTTCCCACTTCCCTGTGCATCGGTGACGCTGAGCATGTGTTCATGTACCTCATCTTTACACATTACATACATGTAACACAGGACCCACAAGTAGGTACAATTACTATGAGTCAACCAAAAATAACCATTTAAAACAGGAAAAACAAAATCTGTATATACATGTATCAGAGGGTAACCCAGTACCCCACAAATATGTACAATTACTACGAGCCAACTAAAAATAACAACTTAGAAAAGGAAAAACAAAACCTACGCAAGGGTTTTGGGGAGGTGGCAGATGGCTGAACACAGGAAGGTGACCCCAGAGAGGTCACAAGTCTCCACGTGGCCCTGGCCTCCACCTCGCCCCACGCACCCCTTCCGTCCGCTGTTCCTGCGTGGCAGAATTTATACCATGCGGGTAAACCTAAGTAAAGTGTTTCCCCGAGCTCTGTGAGCAGTTCAAGCAAATCACTGACCCTGAGGTGGGGCCATGGGAACCCTGATCTCTAGCCAGTGGGTCAGAAGCCAGACTTGGGATTGTCCCTGGTATTGTAGGGATGTCCTCAACCTGTGGGGTTTTAGGCTAGGCGTAGGTGGTCAGGGTCAGGACTGAAATGAGTTAGAGGACGGCCAGTTGGCGTCCTGATAGTGAGGAAACTGTGCATGGGAAAAACCCACACATTTGGTGGCCAGAAATATTGGTGTGAGTGTGACAAAGGAAAAAATGGAATTTTTCTTGTATTTGGTATTGAGAAGGAATCACTATTTTCTTTTTTCTTTGGCATCAGAGTGGAGTGTTGTGTGAATGCAGAGAGAGTACTGGAAACCAGCTGAGGCTTCCATTTTAACTGTGAATGTCGACAAGTACATCATGGGTTTGGGGTTAAGAGACAGAAAGAAGTTAACAATGGCTGTGATTTCAGGCTAAGAGACCAGAGAAATAATCCCTTTTTTCAACCATGCCAGAATCAAATCCATTCATTAGCTATATTTTTCAATGACTAGAGGATATTGAATCTAAATATCTAAAATGGAATATTTTTCATGTTTGAGGCCATCTAAAGTGAAGCTGTTTAACTTTTAGACCACGCTATTTAATGAACGACTTAGTTATAACACACGGACATCCATTTCTTAAACATTTAGTAGTGGGGACAGTGACATCATCATTCCTGGGCCAGCCAAGACCAAGGTCTTTGGAAACGAATGGGAGGGAGAATGCGGTGCACGTGGCCACGCTCATGGCTGGAGAGCCTTTATTTGGTGGATGGGCAGGAGTTAGATTTTTTTTTGGCTAATGAGATGAAAATATTCTTGAAGGCATCTAATCCTCTACTTCTCCTGTCTAGAACGTGACGAAAGACCCCATTCTCTAAAACATGCTGATTTCAGATATTTAGTTCCTTTTTTTCCCATGACAGACAAGTGTCAGCAGTAGCTCTGTTTTGAAAATAGAGTATTTCATCAGCGCGAAAGGCTCCTGCAGCTGCACTGTGTGTTGTGAACCCTGAATTCCTGCCAATAAAGACAAGGTAGCAATTCAATTTTTCAAATGCATTAGCTTCATCTGTGGAGACATGGATCACTTTCTCTGAAATCATTCCAGGACCCTCTGGTCCATTCATAGGCCTCTGTGAACTTCTCCACCTGGTGAAGCAAGGTGGAGCCTCACCCAGTGAGGCAGGAGCAAGGCCTGCTGATCCCCACAGAGGTGGCCACAAAGTGAAGTCCTTCCCAGCCTCCTGCTTATCTGTCCACATTTTCTCTTCTCCTCCCCCATTCTGGGCAGCGGATGCCCTGTGCATTCACACCTGTGCTATGCCCTACACCCGCCCTGGCGAGGGAACCACATGTCAGCCCAGCCAAAACCACTGTTACCACATTAACCTTTATAGTCAGAGAACACACAGAGCTGAAGTCAGAGAAAAACAAGGTTTGCTTAAACGATCCAGGGCTCCATGTCCTGATCGGATGAAGGCAGTGACAAGGCCATTGCTTCAGGGGATTCTCTGAGCATGCCGTGAAATGCCACGCACCAACACACCCTGCGGATGCTCAGTGAATGTGGGTCTTCCCCCAATGCCTCCCAGCTTTCTCGTACTGAGCACGCTGGGAGAGTGTGGGACGGGACGGCCGTCGGCTGTGTGGAGGAGTGACCGGGACCCCCAGCCCTGGGGGTCTGAGTATCGCTGGGCTCTGAGTCCGTCAGCCACAGCCTCACTGAGCTGGGGCTTCCTGACGAAGCAGACCTGTTTCCTGGAACAAAAGCACCTTCTCTGCAGGTCTGAGCAGCATTCACACTAACAGGTTTCAGGCAGAGAACAGATCATGCTCACGTTTGAAACATGTTTGAGAGACAGAAAGGGAGGCGGCCCCGGGTGTTCTTGAGACACATTCCACCACCAGACTGTCCTCCTACGGAGGCACCCAACGTGTTTGATTCTGTTTGTTACTACCTGCTTTTCGATTCATTTTTTTACTTATTAAGCTGCCTGAGAAACACTTTGGATTAAAATGTCAACACGGAAACAAAAGTTTCCATGTTGACATTTCTATATTGAGGTGACAAGAAGCTGTTTGTTTTAATGTTGATGTTTTCAAAGCAGGAGCATCTGAGGAGGCAGACGAACTCTGGTTCCAGACCTCGGGTGGCTCCTTCAGTGGGGCCAGAACTCTGCATCCTCACTCATGAAACAGAAGCAGGAGAATCCGAAAATCGGATTCTCCCACCTGATGATCGTTCTGAGCAACAGACGTGTTTATGGAAAAGTTTAATTCACCTTAGGAACTTTAGTATCGCTGCACTGCAGATGTTTGACCCTCCCTGAAGTGACAAGACACGTCTGAAATACGAATGTGGACAGCTGCACTGACCAGACTGGTCTCCACTGCGGTCATGATGGGAACCTAACGATCCCGGTCTCCACTGCGGTCGTGACGGGAACCTAATGATCCCGGTCCCCACAGTGGTCGTCACGGGAACCTAGTGATCCCCTGCCAGGCCATGCTGGTGGCCACTCTGCATTGACGCTGGTATCCAGGAATCATCTGGGGGCAGGGTGGCTTTGATGTCCAAAGTGAGCACTGAAAATACTTTGCAAAGTCTCTTGAGCAGCTCAAGCTGATATTACACAGGGTCCTCTATGTTTCTGTCATCTACAAACGTCTCAAAGTCTGTCAAATATGTTTGCATTTTCCACCTGCTTCCCATTGGCAGGGGCAGCCAGTTTGTTAACCCCTCACCCTCCCCCAACTTATATTGTTAAAACTATACTTTTAGTCATGAAATTACCCCTTCGGGACTTTATCCCCTGCTTTGGGATTGTAAATTAGTTGAACCAGTGTGGAAAGCAGCTTGAAGATTTTTCAAAGAACTTAAAACAGAACTACCATTTGACCCAGCAATCCTATGACTGGGTATCTACCTGAAGGAAAACAAATCATGCTACCAAAAAGACACCTGCACATGTGTGCTCACTGCAGCACTATTCACAACAGAAAAGGCGTGGAAGCCACCCAGGTGCCCGTCAGTGGCGGACGAGACAAAGAGACCGTGCTACCTATACACCACGAAATTCCACGCAGCCATTAAGAGAGAACGGAATCACGTCCTCCGCAGCAACACAGATGCAGCTGGAGGCCTTAGTCCCAAGAGAATTACTGCAGGAACAGAAAGCCAGACACTGCACGTTCTCACTTATAAGCGGAGGCTAGACACGGCGCTCATGTGGACAGGAAGGTGGGAACAGCAGACAGTGGAGCTACAAGACGCGGACGGGGTAAGGGGCCGGGGAGAATGCCGCCCAGTGGGTGCTCTGCTCAGAGCCTGGGTGACGGGATCACGTGCACCCCAAACCTCAGTGTCATGAAACAAACCCATGTAACAAACTTGCCCGTGTACCCCCGACTCTAAAATAAAAGTATATATAAAAAAATTAGCCCTTAAATCAGAAAGATGCTCTAGAGAAAATCATAAGATAATTAAAAGTGAAGTTTTGTATCCTAAAACCAGTTCAGGGCTGCCTGAATTCAAGTTAAGCTCACAGATTAAAGATACAGACAGCCCACAGGTTGGCAGAGTAGAGTTGCCTGTGTGTATGCATGTGTGTGCATGTGTGTACCTGTGTGTGCATGTGTGTACCTGTGTGTACCATGTGTACCACAGCCAAAGGCTGGACAAATGTAATACAGGGATTGAGACACCTGATTATTCTCTCTCTGTCTCTCTTTTTTTTTCTTAAGGAGTCTCACTCTGTTGCCCAGGCTGGAGTGCAGTGGCATGATCTCGGCTCACTGCAACCTCCACCTCCCGGGTTCAAGTGATTTTCCCACCTCCGCCTTCCAAGTAGCTAGGATTACAAGTGCATGATACCACCACGCCAGGTTAAATTTTGTACTTTTAGTAGACCTGGGGTTTCGCCATGTTGGCCAGGCGGGTCTCAAACTCCTGACCTCACGTGATCTGCCTGCCTTAGTCTCCCAAAGTGCAGGGATTACAGGAGGGGGCCACTAAGCCCAGACAGACGCCTGATTATTTAGCATGAGGTTCCATGCCTGTAAGGCAAGACACTCTGAAGGCAGAGACGACCTGGACGTGCGTGGACGGTGGGGTCCTCAGAGGCAGCTGCCCTGTAGCTGCGCTTCGTCCCTCTCTGCACCTTCTGCTCTGGTGTGGACTCTGCTGGGACCCCCCCCCCCCAGTCAGTCCCTCCCTGCACCTTCTGCTCTGGTGTGGACTCTG
>NW_016107594.1:4225404-4227323 GCF_001604975.1 Cebus imitator
GCTGGGACCCCCTGCCTGGTCAGTCCCTCCCTGCACCTTCTGCTCTGGTGTGGACTCTGCTGGGACCCCCCGCCTGCTCAGTCCCTCGTGCCCTGGTGCCTCCTGCCTCCCACATTCGACTGCCTCTGTGGGTCCTCACCTGACTCACACCCTAGACCTTGCATTTCTGGCTTGCCCTTGGCAGGTCCTCACTGCCTCTCCTTGCCTGCAGCCTTCAGCCTTGTTGGCCTCACTTCACCCATCATGCTGATGACTGTGAAACATCCCCTCCCATCGCCCACTCGGGGTGCCGTGCCAACCCCATGAGAGTCCACAGAACACCCCTGCCATGCCCATTTCCAGCTTCAGCACTTTCTCAGATTCCACCTTTATGAATGTGTCAGTTTCTCTCAACAGACAACTCCCTCCCATCCTGAATATTTAGTTTTCTCCATAGCCTGACTTTACAGACCTACTAAGAGCAGGGGAAAAACGGCATTCCTAGACATGTCACCAAGTGTCCACACAGTGCCCTGAGCTGCACTTTCTGACTGTTTGACAAATCACAGCACCCTGTTGATTGTGTCTTCAGGGAACAGCTCACAATGATAAACAAGAATTCACCACATTAAGGACACCGTTGGCACTGCGCATCTGAAAGTGCCTCTTCTCGGCCTGTACCCCGCCAAGGTCCACCTGGCAGGTGTGCGTGAGCTCACGGAGCTTTGTGGGAGCCACACAACCTAGCCCCGTCATCGTGTCATTGCACCTGCGGAAGAGCTACATGTTGGGAGACTGGGTGGTGTCCACTGCGTTCAAGATCATTTATAAAAGATAAGTGACTCCAGTCTCTGGTTACTGAGAATTTCATTCCCTTTCATATTGTTTCTCCATCCAGAGAATGGCCTTCAAACATTTCATGTTTCCTGACTTTAAGGCAATACTTTTTCTGTGACAAAACACTTTTTCATTTCCGTTATAACCCTATACTTGCTAGATTTAGAGCAAAGTAATCTATAACTTTCTGAGAATCTGAGTAAAATATGCATAGCGACTTTGGCTTGCCCTTAAATTTATTTGACTTACTTTGAAAGTCTTCTTTATGCTTCTTCAGCATTTAAACTATGTTTTTCTTTCTTTAAAAGATTGTTCACTTACAATAGAATTCATTTTTTTCCTCTGTTCTCATATATATCCATCAATTTATTTATTCTGCTTACCATCCTTCTATCCTTCTGTTTCTTCCTTTATTTGCTTTAAAAATACTATAAATAAATCGCTAATAAAGGTGTTGAAACATACAAACGGGCTACAGAGAGGAGGGAGACAAGCCATGACTTGGAGGAAGCCACTGTCCAGTAAATAACACAGAGGGGCAAATAGAACACAAGGCTGTAGCCCAGGCATGGTGGCTCACGCCTGTAGTCCCAGCACTCTGGGAGGCCAAGGCAGGCAGATCACAAGGTCAGGAGTTTGAGATCAGCCTGGACAACATAGTGAAAACCTGTCTTTACTAAAAATAAAAAATTAGCCAGGTGTGGTGGTGGGAGCCTGTAATCTCAGCTACTGGGAAGGCTGAGGCAGGAGAATCACTTGAACCCAGGAAGTGAAGGTTGCAGTGAGCCAAGATCGTGCCATTGCACTCCAGCGTGGGCAAGAAGAATGAAACTTTGTCTCAAAACAAAACGAAACAACCAAGCCTGTGAGTTCCAGAACAGGGATTTTCTAGGGAGACACTGGGAGCACTGAGGAGGGAATGGCACTGTGGTCAGGAAGGGCAAGTACCCTTCACAGAGGAGGGAACACTTGAACTAGGTATGGAAAGATTTTTCCTGCACCATGGTTAGGAAGGGCAAGCCCCTTACACAAAGGAGGGGACACTTGAGCTGGGTATTGAAGGATTTTTCCCACACCACGGTCAGGAAGGGCAAGCCCCTTAC
>NW_016107594.1:4229078-4233763 GCF_001604975.1 Cebus imitator
TCATGTGTCCATGGCCTCTGCAGGAGGACAGCCCCAGCAGGAGGTCATGTGTCCATGGCCTCTGCAGGAGGACAGCCCCAGCAGGAGGTCATGTGCTCATGGGATATGCAGAGGACAGCCCTAGCAGGAGGTCATCTGCCCATGGCATCTGCAGCTTCCAGAGCCCTTGTTGTTGCCTTTAGGTTTTCAGAGCACGCGGCTGAATGTGGCGGATACTGGCGTGGCAGCACCCATGCCCACACTCGGGTGTCCCACTTGCATGGGCCTGGAGGGGTGTGCCACAACACTAAGGCCCACATGACGGCTCATGACGGCAGAGCTGATAAGGGAAAATTCACCCTTAGTGAGAGGGACTTTATGCGGAGCTTTCCATAAATTCAAGTTCTGGAAAGTTCACGGAAATAATTTCAGAAGCCCTTAAATGAAGTAGACACGCAGCTTAGTGAGCCTTTGAAACGCGTATTCTTGGCATTGTTTGAAGTTTAGCAGATGGCTCAGAGCAGGAGGGAAATGAGCGGATAAACTGGGCCAGGAGGAGCATGAGGCCCTCAAGTCTACCACCTGCAGGTGTTCTGCATTTCCGTTACCTCCTTTAATCTGCCCAAGACTCCACTAGCACAGTTTACGACTCCGTCTTCTCGCCAAAGTTGCCAGGCTTGGCGGGGAGGGCGGAGGCAAGTGGGCTGGAGTTATAACACCGGCACACATGGGGCCAAAGGCCAGCCAGGACCGCCTGGCGCAGGGGTCAGTCCTTCATGCTTTTACAGTATTTTACATGGGAAAGCCATTAAGTATCAACATGACAATTCCCTGCCTCCAAAACCGTATAACATTTTTGGTGTTTTGATTTTTCTTAACTTTGAGTTATAATAATTTAATTCATTACATATTGTTAAAAGACATAAGCTCAAACAAATATAAGCATTCGTTTTCAGACCAAATTATTGCAATGAACAACTTCTCTGTAGTTGAGCAGAACAATTAGCATACAATGACCGTAATTAAGAGGTGTTGGGTTTCCGGGTCAAGAGACCATGACTGAACACCTGCAGGAAACTCTTGGCCTGTATACGTAGCCTTCATGGTGACACTTTGGTCACCTGCTCTGCACTAAAACTCAATAAACAAAGCCAGAGAAATATTAGTTTAGCCGGTGAGTCAAACTAATGTACAGCACTGTACAATCATAACAAAATAATGATTAAAATCTCCTAAACAGAGATGTAAAGATGTTTAAATATTCACTAGAACTCACACTTACTTCCTGGAAAAGACAACTCCAGACAAGGAAGTTTAAATAAAAATGGCTCTAGAGTGGGGCCAGGAGGTTCCCACAGGGAGAGGAGACCATAATCTGGGAAAATCCCTGAACGAGAACACCAGGTTGCAAATCAGCATCTCTGGATAAACTGACCTGGACGTGGGGTTTGATGCAGCCCGGGGGTGGCCCTGATGCTGTGTGTGAAACACACCTGTGTGCTGTTGCCTCTTCAGGTTTACAAGCTCTCCCAGGAGTTTTAAGCCATAATTTCACTGCATTTCATTTGAGAAGGGATCTGACTTGCTGCCTGAGAAGTGCTTGCTTTAACCCGATGTGTGTGGAAATGCGGCAGCCTGCAGACAGACTGTGCGGGAAGCCTTCCCCTAGTGATCCCAGGAAACTGTGGGACATGACAACGAGTTATGGCTAAAGAAATACGTGAAGCGAGGGGAGAGAGTAAAAAGGAGGCCCTCAGCGGGTATTTCAGAGGGTCAGAGCAGCACTGCTCTGCTGTGAGCTCCTCGCCATGCTGCCACCCGGGCCACGGAGCCGCAAGCCCGGGGCCATGCTTGCGAGTGTCATCTTCCGTGTTGCTATTACTGGCATCCTCACTGCCAGTGTCCTCACAGTGCAAAGATTCTGCTCTGATGCCAGTGAGATTCCGACAACCCCCAGATGGTCTGGGCACAGACTGAACCTTGCGGTCTCAGCAGATCGAAGCTTGTGGTCTCCTCAGCAGATCCAGGATATGTTCTGAAACCTTCCCTTCACCTTGGGCTCTTGGTGCCAGAGTCTGACATTGCTGGGAAAGACACCGTTTCTTAGTTAGCTGAGGGTCTACACACCTGGGACATGTATTAGTCAGGGTTCTCTGGAGGAAGAGAACCAACAGGACACAAAGATGCATAAGACAGGGGTTTATTTTGGGAACTGGATCATGTGATTATGGAGTCTGTGAAGCCCCACAGCTGGAAACCCAGGGGGTCGGGTGTGAGTCAGTTGAAGCCTAAAGGCCCCACCACTGAGGGGCTTTTAGTTGGGCTGGTAAAAGTGTCAGAGCCCAAAGGCCCCAGGGTTCTGGTGGAGGGCAGGAGAAGATGCAGATCCCAGCTCAAGGAGAGAGGACATCCTCCCTTCCTCTACCTTTCTGTTCTCTTCGAGCCCTCGTGGACTGGTAGATGCCTGCTGCACTGGGCAGGGGCCTGCTTTACTCAGTTCCCAATCCAAACGCTGGTCCCTTCTGGAAACACCAACCCAGACGCATCTGGATATGTCTTCCCAGCCCTCTGGGCATCCCCTGTCCCAGGCTAGGTGACACAGAAGAGTCACCATCTCAGTGGCAGGCCCAGAAGCAGCCCGCTCATCATGCCCAGCTCTGTTCTTGAACTTGTGTCTGGAGAATTTCCAAAATCAGTCTTTACTGAGCCCATTTCTTCCAGCGGGTTCTCAGCTGGTCTAGACAATTCTGTGCTCAGGACCAGGACTGCCAAGAGGAGACGGGCACCCGCTCCAGTGAGGAGGGGGTTGGGCAGAGGTCCCCATGTGGAAATGAGGCAATGCTGCTATCTTTTTCACAGGTGGATTCATCTTTCAGATGCTTCCCCAACAGACGTCGATTAAATGTCCACTGTCTCCAACACAACGGACACTGCAGCCCGGGCTGATGGGCAGGTGGGCACCATGGACTTCTGCTACCTGGCTTCCTGTCTGTGCCCACAAACGGTAATGTTAAAATGACAGTCAAGTCTTCTCATTAACACAGTGAAAGTGACAGACGAAGGGTCTCTCAGTGATACAGCTGCTACGAGTTCCCAAAACCCGGCTTTCCCTGGTTCTGCTTTCTTCAGAAAACCCTCTGCACTGTCCTGTGAAAGCTTGACCCAAACTTGCTAGAAGGCCCTCAGACATCCAGGATGCGTTTTCAGAGACGTTATGTGTGAATCCACGTCTCCTCCTCCAGACAACACTGTCCGTGCCTGACCATGCTGGAATCCCAATGGAGAGCTGCTTCCTCATCACCCCAAAGCCTGGAGAAGGGCCCTCTGCAGGGCCCCGGGGCTTCCGGGCTTGAAGATGCCCGTGTAGATGACAGGGGGCCCCAGGGGAACTAAGAGGCTGGGGGGAGACAGGCACGCGGAACAGCTAAGTTGGGCCTGGAACTGACGCCTCTTGCGATGAGAACATGGATGCTAAACCTTTGGACGCCCCAGAGAGTGAGGAACCAGACCCCGATCATCAGGAGGAAGAGGGAGCTGAAAGGGCCTCGAGGAACATGGAAAATGAGTCAGACGCTGAGGCAGAGTCCGAAGTGCACCAGGATTCCTGTTTTTCGACTCCAGGGATGAAAATTGAGCTGCAGATGCTGGAAAAGAAAGCATGAGCTAGAGATCGGAGATGGGGCTTGCCTTGATCACAGTGCAGACCAGCTGCTCTCGGGGGACGATTCACTTCCTCGGGACACTGGGCAGTATCTGGAGGCTTTTCTGGTGGCCCTGACTGGCACCGCTGCTGAGTCTGGGATGCTGGTAAGCATGCCGTGTTCCTCAGGACAACCCCAGCAGGCCCCAACACAGGGCTGCTGGGAAGTCCTGAGGGGGACCCTCTGGCACTCAGTGAGCACTCAGGGCATGACTCCGGAGGACAAGGAGGTTCTGAGAACCTCAAACGCCTTCCTGAGACCTCAGATTCACATTTATAGCAAAACTGATCTGTCTGCATTTGGGGGGTATAGTCATAAAAGATGCACGCCCCATTCCAACACACGTACGTTCACTTTGGCAAAAACAAATCACAGACGCCCCCGAGTTCTAAGCTGCAATTATCCAGAAGAAAGGACACAGCTATGAGCATTGCTGCCATGCAGTCACCCGCCACAGGCCTGGCTCCTTGCTGACACACAGAAGTGCTGACCAAGGCCTTGCCGAGTCCCCAGCTGCCCACAACAGGCCCGTGTGACTCCCCACGGGTTTCCACACCGTGGAGTTGTGGGGTCACAATTAAAACTCAAAGTGAATATGAAAATAAGCCATCTATAGGCCTTTTCGGACACAGTCTATGTGCTCTCACTCAGTCGCACACTCAGCTTGGCAATGAGGCACAGCAGGACGGTAGCGCTGAGCAGGACCATGCGGCATCTGAGTCAGCGGTCGGGGTTCGCCTCCCCAGGCCGGCCGGGTGCAGTGGCTCATGCCTGTAATCCCAGCACTCTGGGAGGCTGAGGCAGGCAGATCACCTGAGGTCAGGAGTTAGAGACCAGATTGACCAACATGGAGAAACCCATCTCTATTAAAGATATAAAAAACTAGCTGGGTGTGGTGGCACATGCCTGTAATCCCAGCTACTCAGGAGGCTGAGGCAGGAGAATCACTTGAACTTGGGAGGTGGTGGAGGTTGTGGTGAGCCAAGATCTAGCCATTGCACTCCA
>NW_016107594.1:4233978-4237268 GCF_001604975.1 Cebus imitator
AAAAAAAAAAAAAAAGAAACCCTCTTCCTGGGAGAGCAGGTAACAGGCAATCGTGCACCTTGACCTGGGATCTGGACTCATGAAGGAATGACTCATCCTCTCGCCCACTTCAAGGCCGCACTGTCCATGATCTGGGTGTTCCCATGGCATCTGAGCCTGGAACCCAGGGGTCTCACTTTCTAGGCCCTCCCTGGTCTCCAAAAAATTAGAGTTGTAGATGAGGTGATTCAAACAGCAATTCCTCCTCTCAATCCTATGACCCAGTTTTTTGAAAGATCCTACAGCATCGCAACAATGGGTTATTTTCTCAGACACCCATGGCTCCTCCATGGCCCCACGGTCCAAGGTGGACGCACAGGTGTGTAGGAGGGGCGGGCAGGCACTTGGGTCTTGGAGACGCAGCAAGGCACTTGCTGTTTCCACTTCATTAAACAACCACTTCTAAGGATAAACACGCTTGAGAAAGGGTGTTTCCTTCAATCCAGAAAAAATAAATTATTTGCATCAAAGTGAGCTCCTTAAACATTGGAGTAAAATCAAGAACAGAAAATGTATCGCCAGACCTACTGTCCCCCAAACCTTTTATGACCCTGTCCTTTTATGACCCCATCTCCCCCCCAAACCTTCTATGACCCCATCTCCTCTTCTATAGCAGCCCCCTGACAGCCCCTTCCTGGTCTCTGGACGGGGCCAGCTCTGCGAGGCATTCAAAGTGGACCACGTGCTGGTAGTGCTCCACCTGATGAAAACACCAATCTTACTCTCACTGCACTGGGCCAGACCCCCGCGAGCGTCGTTTCCCATTGTCCTCACTTGCCTGGCACTGTGGGTCCCCCTTCCTAACAGCTCAATTTACATCCACAGCCTGGTGTCCCTGGATGAGCTGTGTGTCTCTGCACGGATCCAGTCTGGGTCTGAATGGGGCATCCAGACACGCGGGTACCACCAGGGCGTTCTGCAGGGTACCATGCCCCAAATTCCCTACCTCCAGCAGTTCTCTTCTTGCTCCAAACCCTCAAATGCCCATTGCCTGGGTCAGAAGCGCGTGAGTCGAGCCTTGGATTCCACATCCTGGACGGTGTCCCCAGGGACACTTCCGGGTTAATCTTTCCAGCTCCTATCCAGCCAGCTGGGTGTCTCATTATCCCCAACACTTCTGCCTCCAAGGCTTCTTCCAACTCTTGGGACATCTTTCTGCTGACTGGGTCCAACTCATCTCGAGGTCCTGCTGTATTCATCCGAGGCACTGTTCCAGATGGCCCCACGTGGCGGAGGGGCACTGCCGCCCGCTTCGTCCTGCCCGCACTGCCCCGGGGCCCTTCTGATTTCAGCGCTGCTGTGCTGGCTGCGGTTCCCTTGGCTCCCTAGGTTCTCCCCGCCTTGTCATTTTACAAGGATGTGATGCTGCCCTATAATTCTTTGTCTCTAGCACATGGCACCGTGTGTTTGCATTTGCTGTGTGCTCACTCTGTGGCTAACAGACTTGAAAAATGGCTTTGTAACAAGTTTGAGCTGAAATCCAGCAGCACTATTCTCAGGCAGAGCCCTCCGCTGAATGGAAATATCCTCGCTCATCACTGCTACCCAACGAGACATTCAGATGCAGAGGCTGGCGGCCGAACGGAGCTGAGAGGTGGATGGGACTGCGGTCAGAGGGCAGACGTCCAGTCCCCACGTGCGCGAGGGGTGCAGCAAGCGAAGCCCAGATGCTGGCACACATGCAGGAGCACGCAGCTCTAACGGGTCACAATTCTGTGACTGCAGCGCAGGAGTCAGAGGTACCAGGGGCATAGGAAGGGTTTCTAGGTGGGCCTGGAAGTCATCCTGATGTTTACAGTTCATGGCCATCTGTTTCATTTTATGCATCCAAAAAGCTTACTCAAGCCAAAGGAATATAAGGAAAAAAAGTATTATTTTAATAAATGCAGTTTTAAAAGGTCATAAATAAGAGTTCCTAAAGAAACAAGCACACCACAGCATGTGTAGCTGACAGCTGTTTCCACGCCTTCTGGAGAAGCTCAGGTGAAGGGCTCCATCTGGCTTTCCCCACCATTATCGTCATGGCAGAGATCATTCCAGAGTCAGCTGCTTTACACCTCGAGAGCTCATGCA
This sequence comes from Cebus imitator, assembly GCF_001604975.1. Classification (NCBI taxonomy): domain Eukaryota; kingdom Metazoa; phylum Chordata; class Mammalia; order Primates; family Cebidae; genus Cebus; species Cebus imitator. The sequence goes on from NW_016107594.1 coordinate 4,236,091, forward strand.
GGGCCTGGATTCAATTACCGATTTTTGGAAGAGCTTCTCCTTTAGGCCCGATGATCCATAAGGGACACCCGATAGTCCATAAGGGCACAGTGATCTCCATCAATGGGTGAAATGTTGGCCTGTGAAGCTTCTCTTGCCTAGAAGCATTTCCGGGGAAAGCAGACACGCTCCATGGTGCAGACTAGAGCCTCCGACTGCTCCTGTTCACATGTGAGGAAGAGCCGTCCATGCAGGATGTGGGGGCTCGGTGGTCCCTCTGCGCAGGACACCTGCTGGCTGTTCTTCAGCAATCACCATGATCTTCAGATTTTCACGAAAACACCTATCTGGGTGTGTGAGGGCTCTAGGTCTGCCTTGGGTCCCTGCCGGGAAGGCTGGTTCTGGTCTGCGTTTGGTCCCTGCCGGGAAGGCTGGCTCTGGTCTGCCTTGGGTCCCTGCCGGGAAGGCTCACTCTGGGTCTCTGCCGGAGATGTACCTGCAGATCCCCCTACTGCTCAAGGCCACCTGAGGGGAGGTCTGGGAAACAGGTGTCCTTGAAGAATGTTCTCATGGACAGGCAGTGCTTGTCTCTCTCCTGCATCCCTTCCGCAAAATCTGAGGTCTGGAAACATTTCATCATCGGCTTTTCCTATCCAGGCTGCTGAGCCTCGCGGGGTAAAAATCAAAGACCTGTGTAGACTGCTTCTCCCCGTTCGTGGTCTGTACCAAGCAGCCTCGTCCACAACTCTTGCAGCTCTGAGTGCCCTTAGTGGGGCCCCTTGCACACTCCTGAGTTACCATTCCCAGCTCTGCCGCTTTCTCCCACCTCTCCTCTGCAGACCCTCCGGTCTCCCTGGGGTGCTGCAGCCACCCTCCCCACTGACTGGGAGGAAGCCACATCCCTTCCCATCGTCTTCCTCCTGGTCCCGCTCCTCCCATGACGATATTTCCCAGAAAGAGGTCCACGTGCCTCCTACCATGAAGAGGCCGCGCACTTCCACTCCCTTAGTTCTGTGTGGCCAGAGCCTCCCCACCCATGGCCTCTGCCTCCCACAGCCCTGAAACCATGACCAGAGCCTCCCCACCCACGGCCTCTGTGTCTCACAGCCCTGAAACCGTGACCAGAGCCTCCCCACCCACGGCCTCTGCCTCCCACAGCCCTGAAACCGTGACCAGAGCCTCCCCACCCACGGCCTCTG
>NW_016107594.1:4237423-4245485 GCF_001604975.1 Cebus imitator
GCCTCCCCACCCACGGCCTCTGCCTCCCACAGCCCTGAAACCGTGACCAGAGCCTCCCCACCCACGGCCTCTGCCTCTCAGCCCTGAAACCGTGACCAGAGCCTCCCCACCCACGGCCTCTGCCTCTCACAGCCCTGAAACCGTGACCAGAGCCTCCCCACCCACGGCCTCTGCCTCCCAGCAGCCCTGAAACAGTGACCAGAGCCTCCCCACCCATGGCCTCTGCCTCCCACAGCCCTGAAACCGTGACCAGAGCCTCCCCGCCCACAGCCTCTGCCTCCCAGCCGCCCTGCTACCACCACCCAATTCAGGTGTTTCTCCCCGTGAACTTATTCCATTCTTTCACATTCAAAATTTCATCTTTATGCTAATTTCGCATGTATATGGTTTTACAAAACTCCAGTAATACAAGCCTCATGAAAATGGGCAGAGCCGCCTCTCCAGCTCTCCCACTCAGCGTGAAGACCTCTCCCCACGGGCGAGCCCTCACCTCCCCCAGCTGATTCCGTCCTCCTTGCGGTGATGATGGCGACGGCTCTGCTCTTTGCTATAGGAAACAAGCGTTTCAGCCACACCTGTGGGACACGCCTGTCTCTAGTTCCCTGCTTCTCTGGCTTAACATGACGTTCAAATTGACATTTAGTGTTAACACTATTTTAGGTAAATTTTGTTTGACGCAAGTCTGCATAATGAGCTATTAGTACCCATCCTTTCTCATACAACATTTTGCCTTCTGTGGAGTTATTACTTTAGTTTTTAATGTGCATAATTTATATCATTAATACAGTTCAAAATCCTCAACACAGTCATAGCATTTTTCCTTCCCGTCACTATGGTGAGACTCATTCAAAAATCAATCTTCTTTTCGTCGGCTCCCACCCTCTTGCCACATTCTGTGTCTGTGTGGCCTGGGCTTTCCTCCTGGTCACGAGCGTCCCCTCTGCGCTTGCCTGGCTGAATTCCTGGTTCCTGGGTCCCCACACCTTCCTCTCTCCAGGTGTCTTCTCTCGTTTTTGGATCAGCACATCCTCTGAATCTTCCTGAGAGAGCTGGGGAAGGGGAGCCTCGAGGACTCTGTGTGGCTGGTCTCACTCCACCCTCGCGCCTGGCCAGTGCTGTGCCTGTGTCTGGACCTCTGAAGTGGCCGCCACTTGGCCGGGATTCCAGAGGGAATTCTGCAGCTTCTCCCCACTGTCCTTGCCGCCGTGGAGAAGATGGAAGCCGTCTTGTTTCTCGATCCGTCTTTTCTCACTGAAAGCTGGCAGCCTTGGCTGACTCTGCTGGTGTCCAGTTTCACAGCGGTGTCGGCTTGCAATGCGCTCATTGCTCTGGGCAGTTCGTGCACCCTGCGGTCAATAATCTCCCTAACTTTCGGCCTGGTGATTTTTCTAGAATTTCATTTTTCTGGATAATTTCCCCACTCTGCTTTCTCTATGCTCTTTTGAGAACTTTGTCATCATATGTTGGAGTTTCTGCAAAGTCACCATGAGCATTTCATCTTTTTACTCTTATTTTCCATTATTTTGTCATTTTCCTGTTTTCTGGGAGATGGTTTTTTCAATTTTATTTTCAAAATCGTACATAGATTAAACCATATTTTTGTAACATAGATTTAATTCCTAGGAGCGCTTGCCTGGGAATTGCTCAAATCTTCAGATCTCACTGATTCCTGTGTTAGGACTGTGGGTGCTGCTGGCTAGCTTCCCGTGGCTCCAGGAGAGGGGGCAACTGTGCACCCAAGTTCTCGGGGGCCAGGATGGGCCGGGGTGGAGGAGGGTGCAGAGACAGTACAGTCACAAGTACAGGTGTGAGCCACTGCGCCTGACCAATGGCACATCTTTCTGCACATACATTCTGCAGTCACAATTTCAGTCGCAATTAGACTCTGAAACTGACATCCAAGGCCACTTCATCCCTTAACTTTTATGAATCCTTCGGTCACAGAAACATTCAGTTTTAAAAATACAGAGCTGGCATGGTAACTTGATAAATTCTGACCTAGGTCTTTGACTGGTACCTAAATAGGCCTACATCTTTCCCAATGTCTGAATGAGCTGGTGAGTAATGAAATACCCTTTATTCTTGTGGTCACGTATTTCATCACCAAGTATAAACACCAAAACCCCAGATATGCACAGGTGAGTGTTCCTTCATGAATATATCATTACATCCGAGGAGAAGAGAATGGGGGTAACATGACCTTCCTGTCAGAGTCCACTACCAAAGACATCTGCCGCTCTGTCACCCATGAAGAATAAAGAGATTCATTAGTTTACTCAGCTGGAAAGGGCTTGCTGGGAGCTACTGGTGGTCATCTGACTGGGAATTTAATTCATGTTTCCTGTCACTGTCAAGTTAATGTGGGCCCTGACGTGGCCATTCAGATACTGCAAAGTTTTCACTGACCTTACAGAGAGAGAGTCTCGGCCCTGGGCCAGGAGGACGGCATCTGTCCCAGCCCCAGCCAGTAAGAAGAGCCACAGAATTGGATCTGGTTGTTAATCAAGCAGTCCTTGAGCTTCCCCCAAATAGGACCCTGGCAGGAAGGCAACGGTCTCCTCAGCCTGGTAATGCCGCCAACTCTGTGTACCTAAACCATTGGCATCCCTGAGCAAACCAAGGCCAGCCAGCCTCCAGCACTGTGTGCTCGTGTGCGTGAGGCAGGGTCAGTGCATCCCACACCGTTTCACAGAATCTCTGCAGGAAAGTCTGAGACTGTCGGTGCATTTACCCTTCAGGGCTGCTGCTCTTTATGTGCTCAGCATCTGGCACGAAGCGGCAGCAGCAGCACTTTGCCAACAGCTTTTCCACCTCCGAGAATTTGAAATACTGTAATATATTTTCCAAACCTTAGACTGTGATGATTTTTCAGAAAGCATGTCATTACTTTTTTGAAAATAAAAATCGCTTATTTTTCTGATTACAAAATTAATGACTGTACCCGACAAACTTAATTATACATTTGCCAAAATAGATAAAGGGGCTGATCCCCGCCGCCACACAACACTGTGCCCATGGTGATGAATACCCATCTGAGAATACGGATGTACAGAGGTCCTTCGATGTGCGTTCCGCAGAAATAAGATGGCAGAGCATAAGCTAATTTTATCAGCCTGATTAGCATAATATTAGAGTTTCACATTGATTGGGGTCTCCACACACACACACATACACACACACACACACACACACACACACACACACACACCTGTACAAAGGCATCCCTTCCATAATTCTAACTTGCTTATAGAGCTTTTTTTGGGGGAATACACTAAAGTTTACTTAACCAGTCCCCTTTGATGAAACATTCAATATAACTTCAAATTTCTTGCTATAATAAACATAAACTATACATATGCCTTTTGTGTTTTTGTCTTTGAGACAGGGTCTTGCTATGCTGCCCAGGCTGTAGTGCAGTGGCACGATCATGGCTCCCTGCAGCTTCAGTCTCCCAGGCTTACACAATCTTCCCACCTCAGCCTCTAAAGTAGCGGAGACTATAGGCACATACCACTGCACCTGCTTAATTCTCTAAAAGTTTATTTATTGTAGAGATGGGGTCTCACTATTTTGCCCGGGTTGGTCTCAGACTCCTGGGCTCAAGCAATCCTCCTGACTCTGCCTCCCAAAGTGCTGGGATTACAGGTGTGAGCCACTGCGCCTGACCAACGATACATGTTTCTGCACATACATTCATGGACCCTTGAGCCGTCAGCAGCATTCGTGTGGACTGCTGGAGTCCACTCGTATGTGGATCTTCTTCCTCCTCTGCCACCCCCGAGGCTGCAAGAGCAACCCTCTTCTCTTCCCAAGCCCACAAAGTGTGAAGACGGGGAGGAAGGCCTCTGCGGTGATCCATTTTCTCTTAGTACATAGTAAATGTATTTTATGTTCTTTATGATTTTCATAACATTTTCTTTCTCTTGCGTACTTTATGGTCTCAATACAGTACGTAAGACACATCACAGACACAGTGTGTGCTACCTGACTGTATTATCACTTAGACATCTAGTTAACGGGAGTCTATCACTGGTGACATTTGGGGAAGTCAAAACTTAAACGATGATTTTTACCTGCATGAGGGGGTTGGTACCACTAACCTGTGCTTTTTTACAAGGGTCAACTGTGTACTTGTTTGATTTTTTCAAGATAGTAATAAATGAATCTAAAAAACATTGCATAGACTTTACTGTTCTTGGTGCTGGGGTTCAGGGGTAGACAAGAAATGCACATTTTATATTTCCTTAATGTAAATGTGTAGACATGGAATTCCTATCTGAACGTCTATGCTCACTTTGAAAACGTCACACACACACACACACACACACACACACACACACACACACACAGACACGGAATAGAATAACCCTCAGATTTACTAAGGAAGAAAATCCCAGCATTCTCAGCAACCAGATGGAGCTGGAGGACATGCTGCTAACTGAAGTAAGCCAGGCACAGAAAGGCAAACACTGCGGGACCTCACACACACACACACACACACACACACATGCACACACACACACGTGCACACACACACACACGCGCACACACACACATGCGCACACACACACACACACTTGTACCTGTGACTAAAAAAATCCAGATTCCTAGAAGCAGAAAGTGGAATTGTGGGCACCAGGGCCTAGGACAAATAGAATGGGGACACGCTGATCAGAGGATATAAATTTACGTCACAGAATGTGCAAGTTCTGCGGCCCTAATGGCAGCCTGGATGGGGATGGGCGTGTTAATTTACCCAGTTGTGGTCATCACTGCACAAATACACAGACATCAAATCATCACGTAGGACTCCATGAATATAACAGAGTTGTGCTCAGGTCAAATTCCCAAACTCACTCACAGAAATGTTTAACATATAAGCAGGAAGCATAATGGCCCATTTTTTCATATCTTGGCTGACATTGGCTATTATTCATCTTTGCTGGTCTGACAGCCAGCAGTGGAATCTGATGTTAACGGCACACACGAACGTGCTGGTGAGGCTGAATGTCTTTCTCTTGTTTCTGGGTGTCCCGGGAAGCACCTGTTCTCTTCACTCATCCAACCACCTTCACGTCATGAAGACTTTCCACCCATCACGAAGACTTTCCACCCGTCATGAAGAGGAGTGCCTCACCATGTGCTGCTGAGCCCTGGATTTTTAATTTGCCTCTTAAGCCTAATTTTGATTTAGAAAGTACCTACTTAATATTATTTAAGTAAAATATAAATAGAAAATGTAAAGAAGAGCATATTTGCCTTTTTGGCCTTTTAGGTGCCTTTTAAAAAATTTTCTTGAATTATGTTCAAAACATCCTAACGAGTTCCAAGATGACACAGATAGTCACCAAAATCATCTTTTGTCATTTTTATGGCTTTATTTTCTTAAATTTAAACTTTTAGTCTCTCTGGAATTTAATAAGGTAAGGTAAACTGTAAATTTAATGTCGCTTTTTCTCAAATAGCTATCCCTGTGTCCCAGTTAATACTAATGTCATTACCTTGGCAGGAGAGTAACTAAAGAATTTTTCAAAGTAGCTCAGTGCTACACAGAGTCCCCAGTGAATATGACACCTGGGTGAACTTTTAATTTCAGAAGCGATTTGGAGTAAGACGTGGCTTGGTGTTCATGCTGATCCTTCATACGGACTTTAGTTCACGTTACTTTGTAACCAGGTGAGATGCAAAAGGCCTGACTCGATCTCAGAAGAAAGCCTTGCTTATCACAAGTCTTTGTGCAGCTTATCATCTTTGGCAACCGGAGACATGAGTTTTGCGCACTAATTTCTGCTTTTCCAAAGACTCCTTAGCTCCACTCAATGGTAATTGAAAATGTTTCTGAAGTAACTTGCGATTCTATCTCATAATTTCTGAAGATACGGCTGCTGCCATTAACCAGATGCAGGTAATTTGTGATGCATAGAGCAACAGAGCCTGCGCTCCCGTCGGAGCCTGCAGCCCACCCGCACAGCAAACACGCGTGTTCACGTCACTGCAAAGCGCTTTGAGACGCCCTTTCCCACATTCCAGGACTCCTCTCAGGATGTCTGCGCACATTCATTTAGGTGTTTACTGAACTACTGCTAGCCACCAGCTGCTTGGCTAGGACATAAAAGAGAATGAGACCCAGAAGAGGCAGCCCCTGCCCCTAGCACTCAGCCGCAGGCAGGGCAGGCAGCTCCTGACTAGGGTGCAGATACTGGAATGGAGCCCAGCTGAGGAGAGACTTGGAGAAGAGAGCACCCCCCAAATGGCAGGCTCCCACCAAGGAGGCAAGGAAAGGGAGGGCACCCCGAAACCAGCAGGCCCCCACTGAGCAGGAGGCAAGGGAAGGGACGGCACCCCGAAACCAGCAGGCCCCCACTGAGCAGGAGGCAAGGGAAGGGACGGCACCCCGAAACCAGCAGGCCCCCACTGAGCAAGAGGCAAGGGAAGGGATGGCACCCTGAAACCAGCAGGCCCCTACCAAGCAGGAGGCAAGGGAAGTGAGGGTACCCCGAAATCAGCAGGCCTCCACTGAGCAGGAGGCAAGGGAAGGGAAGGGATGGCACCCCGAAATCAGCAGGCCCCCACCAAGCAGGAGGCAAGGGAAGGGAGGGCACCCCAAAACCAGCAGGCCCTCACTGAGCAGGAGGCAAGGGAAGGGACGGCACCCCGAAACCAGCAGGCCCCCACCATGCAGGAGGCAAGGGAAATGAGGGTGTTGGCCCCTCCCTGTCAGCTCCTGCACAACGTCCCTTCTCCCAGGCATAGCTGCCATGCAAGCATCTGTCACTCACGGCATTGGGGGCTCCTAATGGTAAGTCCAGTGCCGGTCAGTTAGAAAAGAAACCCTTTCAGGGCCTGGACTGAGTTTTCCCATCTCTGGGTGACAGAGGCCTCTAGGGCCCTGGTTAGAAATGAAGACGAGGGTTACCACTCTTAGGAGAAGGGGTGAAGCAGCCCCGAGCACGGGGGCTCAGTGAATGAGGGGAGGAAGCGTGAAGAGGGAACTCCCACAGGGAGGGGCCTCTGCAAACAGAGGCTGCCTGGGTCTGAATCCCAGCCTGGTTCTTAGTCTCCCTGACTGCCCCTCCACCTCTCAGATAAGGGATGCTGGGTGTAGCTGCCATGTGGGGTGGCTGTGCCAGTGACCCGACTCAGCAAGGACATGGCTGTTAGGCCCATGCCTGGCACAGGGCTGATGACTTAGCAAAGACGCTGCTCTCAGGCCCATGCCTGGCACACAGCCGGCACTGCACAGACGTGAGCTAAAACACGCAAAGGCAGGAGGACTCAGGCTGATGGCGGCGGGTGGCCCTGTGAGGCTGGCGTGCCGCAGTCCAGGCGGGGCTCAGAGAGGAACCAGCCTTGTCTCCTCCCTTAGCTGTGCATTTCATGGTCTTGTAGCCATAGAAACTAACTAAACCTTTTTGGGAAAGAAGTTGAATTTTTTCATTTTAATTCAAAAAGAAGCTTTATCCATAGCCCAATGTCAGCCCAAGGGAACACGTGCGTCCGTGGATGCTACGGGACCACCTGATCTACCCTGAACTAGAAGTGACTAGATTTTCTAACAACATGGAGGCTGAAGGACAGGGAAGCGTGTGTGTTGAACCAGCCAAACATATCACCCTGAAGAGGACGGCGCAGTCTCCCCAGAGAAGTGAATCAGTATTTGAAAGGACCTAGGGAAATCAAGGAAATGCCAGAAACTACAGACGGAAGGAGTGAAAAAGTGAGAGTGGAAATTAGAATGATTGTGTGATCACAATCATATTTTGTGAAAGTCACAAAATATGTGACTTTCTAAAAATGAAGCTGACAAAAGCATAGAGGAAGGTGGAGCCTCTCCTCGCCCAACCCATGTGTGTGCAGGACGGACATGTGAGGCTAAGTGTGTGGGGGACGGACAGGAGAGGCCAGGTGTGTGCAGGACATACAGGTGAGGTCAGGTGTGTGTGGGACAGACAGGTGAGGTCAGGTGTGTGCAGGACAGATGGGTGAGGCCAGGTGTACGTAGGACAGACAGGTGAGGTCAGATGTGTGTGGGACAGACAGGTGAGGCCAGGTGGGCACCTGC
>NW_016107594.1:4246896-4268655 GCF_001604975.1 Cebus imitator
AAAAAAAAAAAAAAAAAAGATGAGAATGATTAAGAAGCTGTGCTGGACCAAGACTACCAGAACCTGCAATATTATGTTGTCTTGGAAGGAGGCAGGAGGGAGCTGGGCTCGGATCCACCGACCCCCGCGCTGGCAGGGCCCTCCCCGCAGGCCCTTGGTGGGGCACATGGCTTCTGACAGGCCAGGGTGAGCCCTCTGCTCCCAGCTTCACCTTCCCTGGGATATGACGACCTGTGCATTCACCAGCATCCTCATGGCCAGCCCCAAACGTCTCTGCTGCCCTAACGCTACAGCTACACACCCCTGACCAGGAGGGGCCAGGCAGGGACAGGTGCGGTGGGGCTGGGCCCAGGGTCTTCCTCTCGCTAGGACGCACACGCCTGCCTGGAAGCTCTGTGCAGAAGCGGCAGCCGCCTCGCCCTATTCTAATTTATGCAGCCAGGGACTGGGCACAGCAGCTGACATTGCCGTCACTGGAGGAGGTGGCCCCTGGACGCACTATGTTAATTACATGGTGTGAGCAGAAATCGGTCCCCATCCTTCAGAACCACGTCTGCAGAAGGGGCCACAATCAGCCCTTCGATTTGAGCCTCGCTCTGAGGCCATTTCCTACTCGTGTGCATTTCGCTTTCACGGCCAAATATGCCTGCAGCAGCAAGAAGAACCCCATCCACCAGCCACAGGTCCCACCGGGCTCCCTCTGAGTGACAGGTCTCGGCAGCCTTGGGAGTGGTGTGTCCCTGCCGCCCGGCTCCCCCTCCTCAGCGGGAAGGCAGCAGCTGCTGAAAAGGAGCATCTTCCTGTGAAAGTGCCTCATTGTACCAGCAAGGCTTCCAGCGCCGTGGGAGCTCTGAGTTCTAAAGCACAGGTCGGCAGCTTCCTGGCTGATTTACTCGCACCAGCAGGCGGGTACAGAGGCCGCATGGCGGGGTGCTTTTCAAGGAAGCTTCTCTCTCTGCAGGCCACCATGGCCAGTGCACTTTAGAGGGATGGCAGTGCACAGGAGCTGGCTGATGGACTGAGAGGAAAAGGTACAGAGACCTGGTCTGTCTCCCAGGAGGCGGCTCGCGGCTACAAGACAGCATGGTCTGGGCCCATCACTCACAGCTGGGCCTCAGGGACTCTGAGCTTACTGCCCCTTTCAGATTCCTTTCATGGCTGATGTCTGTCTTATTTGAAAAACATTGAGCCCAAATGTAGGAGGTCAGGGCTCCGTTCTGAAAACGGTGGAGAGGTGATGTTAGGAATCTAATTTCCTGGAGAGGAAAGGCGTCTCAGTGGCATTCTCCCCAGTGACCACCTGCTGTCAGTGAGGACAGCGCCCCACTGTCATAGTGGGCTTGAGATCACACTCATTAAATAGGCAAATCATTGAAGACAGTGCCAGGCTGTGTGGCACTGGCATCCCACGCATGGTTGGTTTCCTAAGTGGTCGCTGCCTGGACAGATTGGAACTCAGTTGTGACGTTAGGTACGTCGGTGCCCTGCCAGGATTCCCACCTTCAGACTTCACTTCCACTTTATGCATTTTGATAATGCAAAGTAAAACTAACAAAGCCAAAAAAGATGAATAATTACAGAATCAAAACGGCTCACAGATGAGCTTGGAGCTCAAATCTTTAGCTCCTAGATCGATGCAAATACTCTGTGCCACGCAGTTACATCAGAGGAAGAATTTTTAATTTTCAGAGAATCATAAAGCACAGCCCAAACAGATCCACCTGAACGCCCTTTGTTAAGTAAATTGGAGTGAATAGAAGCCTCAGAACTCCTGCTGCTTTCAGAATGAGTCTGGTATCTGGTAACATTTCCTGCAATTATCCTAGAGAGAAGGCAAAATAGGCTTTGCTCCAAGAACAAAAGTTGATCTTGTAATAAGGTTGACCTTGCTGCCTCCCTGCTGAGGTGACTGGACCCACACCAAATGTGTGTGTTTGGGGGGCTGCGTGGGACCACCCTGGGGCAGAGAGGAGGCTCCACCTCTACCACACAGTCCTCTGCAAACCTAACCTAACCACCACGCTGCCTTCTGCAAACCAAGCTAACCTCCTGCAAACACTCCATCTTAACCCTAACCTAACCTCTACCACACCCACACAGCCTCCTGCAAACCTAACCTAACCACCACATTGCCTTCTGCAAACCAAGCTAACCTCCTGCAAACACTCCATCTTAACCCTAACCTAACCTCTACCACACCCACACAGCCTCCTGCAAACCTAACCTAACCACCACATTGCCTTCTGCAAACCAAGCTAACCTCCTGCAAACACTCCATCTTAACCCTAACCTAACCTCTACCACACCCACACAGCCTCCTGCAAACCTAACCTAACCACCACATTGCCTTCTGCAAACCAAGCTAACCTCCTGCAAACACTCCATCTTAACCCTAACCTAACCTCCACCATACCCACACAGCCTCCTGCAAACCTAACCTAACTTCTACCTCACAGCCTTCTGCAAATGCTCCAAACCTAACCGCTACTGCACAGCGTTCTGCAAATGCCCCACCCCTCAGCTTAACCCTCAGGTTGCAGTTTGTGATCTATTGGGTTACAATAAAGAGGAATTAGCAACTATTATATTGGGATGACTTTTCTGAAACAGAATGCCCGTTACACTCATCGCACGTGAACTGCGCTTTACGTGCTGTGGAAAGCATTCTCTGCATGTCTGAGACACACATATGACCGCCTAGCCTGCAGCAGGCTGGATTCCATGCACTGAACCTGACCTTCCTTGCAGGCTGCGTTTGTGTGTGAGGAGAAGACACGGGAAAGGCATGTTCCTGAGCCGGAGGGGTCACAAAGTCGTATTCATTAAGCTCCTAGTTGGTGGACACCCAGTGGATGTGGAAGGACTTCACTGACTATTGAGACTACAGCCCCTTCTACAAGAGGAAGTGAGGTTTGGGTAGAGATAGCACCACTGTGGCCTTCTCCCTGGTGAAATGATCTCACTAAATGCTGACGAAAACCACATCTTGGTGAAGGGAACAATCTCCCACGGCCCTCCGTGGGCAGACACGTCCACAGAAACACAAACCTGACCCCGGATTTGGGTGTCTGCAGAAGCATCTGTGTCCAGCCCTCGATGGCGGGTGGCCACCCTTGTCAGGCAGAAAGCCTGGGAGACAGGAGGGCACAGGGCTCTGCATGCAGCGCTGCCCAACCTGCAGTCACAGTCCAGGCGTGGTGCCTTCAGGAGGGCTACCCGCCAGCTGTTGCCCACTGCCCACAGCTCCCCACATGCAGACACCTCTCCAGGCACAGAGAGCTCCCTAAAGACACTCCCCAACCCACAAGCAGACACCTCCCCAGGAACGGAGAGCTCTTGGTAATTACTCCCATGAACGAAGTCTCAGTGCTCCAGAAGAAACAACAGGAAGAACGTGGGATTTGTTCTTAAAGGACAGCTAAACTATGAATGAAACTATTACCTTGCCTACGCTGCCATGCAGGTGAGCACACAATCCCAAAACCCTTTGGTGATATGTCTAATAACACACTCAAGAGTATCCCATACGGATCTTTAAACTGAACTTGTATGATTTCACACTGGAGAGTAAAACACAGCTTAAGGAACTCTGGCATTGAAATGAATTTTGATTTGGTTGTATCTAACTCCATGTTCATGTGGGAAAATACCCTGCCTCTATTGCACTGCAATAAATAAGAATTTCATGATAAAAAATCGGAAATATATCGCGACTTTCTCTCTCTGATCATCCTCTAACCCACATGATCCGTATCCAACTTATTGAAAAGTGTTGTGATAATCGGCTTGGAATTGCCAGCCAGGTCACTCTGGAGAGCAGCTTAGAGTCTCTGCATCTCCTTCACAAACTGCCCCTGGCATCTAGCGGGCAGCAGCCAGGGATACTTCTAAAACCCTGCACTGCACAGGTCAGTGCCTACACGGATTGTGTAGCCTGTATGTCAGGAGAGCTGAGGCTGAGAAGTCCTGCTGTGGAGGGGACCCAGTGACATCCGCCTTCCCCACTCCAGGAGTGGGAGGAGCAAAGGCAGGACCATATCGGCTTGGTTCGCCTGTAGAGCTGGCCCTGAATAAGTGTTGGCAGCACATTAACCAGTGTTCTAGTGTTGGTGCCATGGTGATGACTGTCCTAGTGTTGGTGCCACGGTGACCAGCATCCTAGTGCTGGCGCCACGGTGACCAGCGTCCTAGTGCTGGCGCCATGGTGACCAGCGTCCTAGTGCTGGTGCCATGGTGAGCAGCGTCCTAGTGTTGGCGCCACGGTGACCAGCGTCCTAGTGTTGGCACCATGGTGACCAGTGTCCTAGTGTTGACAGCAAGGTTATGAGTGTCCTAGTGTTGGTGCCACGGTGACCAGCATCCTAGTGCTGGTGCCACGGTGACCAGCGTCCTAGGGTTGGCACCATGGTGACCAGTGTCCTAGTGTTGACAGCAAGGTGATGAGTGTCATAGTGTTAGTGCCATGGTGACCAGTGTCCTAGTGTTGGCGCCATGGTGACCAGCATCCTATTGTTGGTGCCATGGTGATGAGCATCATAGTGTTAGTGCCATGGTGATGAGTGTCTTAGCGTTGGTGCCCTGGTGATGAGTGTCCTAGTGTTGCTGCCATGGTGACCAGTGTCCTAGTGTTGGTTCCATGGTGATGAGTGTCCTAGTGTTGGCGCCATGGTGACCAGTATCCTTGTGTTGGCGCCATCGTGACCAGTGTCCTTGTGTTGGTGCCTTGGTGACCAGCGTCCTAGTGTTGGTGCCATGGTGATGAGTGTCCTAGTGTTGGTGCCATGGTGATGAGCGTCATAGTGTTGGCGCCATGGTGGCAAGTGTCCTAGTGTTGGTGCCATGGTGATGAGTGTCATAGTATTGGCACCATGGTGACCAGCGTCCTAGTGTTGGCACCATGGTGACCAGTGTCCTTGTGTTGGCGCCATGGTACGACCAGCGGCCCAGCCGGTCCCACTGCCTAGGCTTTCTCCCTGGAAAACCCATCTACAGCATGAAAGGCTGTTCCTGTCACGAATCCTTAATGCCCTGTGCTGCCTGCCTACTTCTTAGAGTGCTGGTTTTCAAAGAGTAGCCCTGGGACCAGCAGCCTCTGTTTCCACTGGAAACTCTAGGTTGTGCCACCCCCAGCCCGGCCCAAGAACCACTGAATCAAAAGGTCTGGGCTAAGGTGGGCCCAGAATTCTGCCTCCACAAGCCCTGCAGGTGACTAAGGCTCACTGAAGCTGAGCACTGCTGGTGGCGAGAAAGCTCAAGTGTCAGGAAACCAGCTGCTTCTCTGCTGCCCTCGTTCTAAAGTGAAGGCATAAAGAAAAGTTACAGCATCAAACTTACTTGTGTAAATCCTCTGTTCTGATACTTGACACACAGTATCTCAATAGAATTCAGACAGATGATCAGAGACATGGCCCAGGCCTAGGTGTACACGTGGCACGGGTATCACACGGACCCTGTTCCTCCAGAGTCTTGCTCTCTGGGAAGGAAGGAGGGTGGGAGGGAAGAGGATTTTAACAAATGCCAACTGCAATTAAGTGGTTTTTCCTAATTGGCAATTTATTTTTATTCATGATACAGTTTGAATAAAAATTGTAAAAAATGCCACCACCCTGAAGGTTTTAGGAAATCAGCAGCCGTGAGCCTGTCAGAGGGCTGCTATGACAGTTTCCAGCTGCAGAAATGACAGGTGACAGTGGCACATGCCTGGGAAGGAGGAGGATGCCTGCAGGTGAGGCCTAGGTCCCAGAGTTACCCCTGGCCACCTACCCCATCACCTGGGCAGGTACCTGCAGGTGAGGCCTAGGTCCCAGAGTTATCCCCGGCCACCCACCCCATCGCCTGGGCAGGTGCCTGCAGATGAGAGTCCAGGTCCCAGAGCTGCCCCCAGCCACGCATCCCATCACCTGGCAGGTGCCTCAGCAGGACTGCTGCACCTGCACAGACAGCAGGCTGCACCCCTAAGATGATCTGCAGCACTGAAATGCCAAGTCTTTGTTCGCAAGACACTTTCCTGCTCTCCCTGGCTCCCTTTTCAGAGAAAAGTGGCATACTGAAAAGAACCTTGCTCTCTGCTGCTGAGCTGTGCAATGCTGGACTCTCTGGGGCTAAGCTTCCTCATCCCGAAATGCAGAACAGTCAAGCCCCCTTCTGAGGTTAGTGGACAATTCCATGATACCCTTAGTATATAGGGGAAATGTACAAATATTCGCTTCCCCTCTTAAGCAGTGATGGCATATAAGCTAAATGCCCTGACCACAACGGTATTCTGCCAGCCCTGCCCTGAGATGTTCTGTTAGCAATGATTTATGCACCTCAAATTTCAACATCCAGTTTCATTACCATCAAATTTAAGAAAACATAAAAGATCTTTAAATTCCTTCTTTTCCAATCAAGTCACGGGAAGTGAGAGGATAATAGAGTTCTGCAGAAGAGATTTCCAATTACAGAAGCCACAAACCACCAGTGAATATTAATCCTGTAGTGCCCGGGCAGCGGACGCGCTGGGCAGAGCACCAGCCTGAGTCGCCCTGCCTTCCTGTCCATCTCCCACACCTTGAGTCCAGGAAGCGCACCTGACTTCCACCAAGCTGGTAATTGCTCTGAGCCTCTGCCCTGGCGAGAATGCCACCTGCATGGATACAGCACCAGGCAGCTCCAACTCAGGAAACGAGTGAGTAACTACAGACAGAGCCCAAATGGAGGGTTTACGGCTAAGGACAGCCTCGGTTTAGTCCACTCAATGCCTGTCAAGACTGCTGACCAGGTGCCGGCACCGTTACTGCCTACAGGATGGAGGCAAAAGAAAGACGTGCCTTGCTCCCTTCCCCAAGGAGCTTATACATGCAGCTGGGCGGCAAAAAAACCATACAGGATGGTTTATAAAAGCAAAGACTGCATCAGTCAAGGCTGCTTCCAATGACAATTACTGCAATCTTATGACACGAATGGACTAGAGGCAGCTGACACAGAAAACACTGACTTCCCACGGTGTGAAGCACTGTTGTAGGCACTTAATGTGCAGATGAACTCATTCAGTCCCTACAACGGTGCTGTGCGGGCGTTACTCATCCTATGTCTGTTTTAATGATGAGGAAATGGAGGAATGGAAGATTTCAGGCACTAGCCCAAGGCTAAGCAGTGGTAACGGTCAGAGCCTGGGTGTTGACTCCGGCTCCTACACCAGCGAAGCAGAGAAAGAGAAAGCCGGAGTGGGGGGCTCATCTGCAGAGGTCCCTGAAGCAGATGCCTTCAGGCGTCTTCTAACCCTTCTCGGGCGTGACCATTTATACTAATGATTTAGGTATAGATGGTTTAAAGTTAACAGAAGATAAAGGAGCATGGAATTCCCCAGCCTCTTCTATGTTCATGTTCCACCTCACTATTTTGAAAGCACGAATGGTAAGACACATAGTGAGAAGTCCTGAAGGGTAGAAAGATGGCGGGAGATGGTGCAACTCCACCTGCCTGAAGAGGGCAAGGGTTTGGCTGGGATGAATCGCACCACGTGACCTGGCGGCTGACCTTCGGGAAACTGCCAAGATCATGTTGGAGCCTGGCACCGCTGGACATCTGACCTTCGGGGAACCACTGAGAACCCATCAAAGCCTGGCACCGCTGGACTTCTGACCCTCGGGGAACCACTGAGGACCCATCAGAGCCTGGCACCGCTGGACATCTGACCCTCGGGGAACCACTGAGGACCCATCAGAGCCTGGCACCGCTGGACGTCTGACCTTTCAGGAACCACTGAGAACCCATCAGAGCCTGGCATCGCTGGATGTATGCTGTCCACCTGCTTCCCATGCCAGACACTGGGCGTCATGTGCACAGAGCTCAGGTGACACCTAGCATGTGTGGAGGACTAGCATGTGTGGAGGACTCGCATTTGGCACAGGAATGGATCATCAGCTGTGGATGCTGTGTTACAGGAAGAGGCCATTGGAGCCATCAGAGTCAATTTGACCTTTGCACTGGGAGAGCATCAGGGATAGACGAATCCAGGCTAAGTAAAAGTTTACGTCCATGCTGCAAAGATGCCTTGGATTTCAAACCAGCATATTTCTAGAGTCACCAGAGAATGAATTATCAGATCACTAGCTAATGAGATAACTCTGTAGCATACCACGTGGTAAGCTAAAAATAAAAATTAAAAAATTGATATATGGCACCAAAAGGACAAAAAGACTCATAAACATCTTAGTCATCTTGAAAAATCTGCCTTTATCCATTTCTAATTATTAATCCTCCCAAAATAGGCCCGTGCTTAATAAACGGAGGTCAGGCTTGATGGTATATTCTCTAAACACGTACTGTGATCTTCCTCTCCGTATTTCTGCCTTTCTCACAGAGTACAGCATAGGGGAGAGCTTTGCCCACAGCTCCCTGTGTGCTCACAAAACTTACACACATACACATGCACATACACATATACACATACATACATGCACATACATATGCACACACACAGACATAATATACACACACGTACACACACGCACGCACACACATGTGTACACATGCACACACACGCATGCACACATGCGCACACGTTTGCACATGCACAAATGTGCACACACATACACAGGCACACAAACGCATACATACAATCAACTCTCAGTGAAACAGTAACACAGGCGGCGGCTGTGACAGGTATGCACATTAAAATGTGAACGTGGAGTGGATACCCGAAATACAACCAAACATTGCCCATCTGGGGACTGAGGAGGGAGGTGAATTCTGAAGGCAGGGCCTGTGCTGGCTCCATGCGAGGCACCAAAGTTCATCCAGAACAACTCAGCTTCTTTGGGTATCTGACTTCTCTGCCCCCTCCTCTCTCTCTTACCAGTTTACACATGATTTACATCTAGACATAGGCTAAATAACTTGCTATTTGTGATAAAATCTTGATAGTTAATCCAAATACACTGCAAATTCACAACAGAGTGATTTTCTGAACCGCAGTGAAGAACGCACCACAATAGCAAATCATTTTTAGTGAGACGTGCATTAAACACTCTTTGTTACAAGGCTAAGAGGTGGCACGGTTTCCAGGCACAGCAACCACAATTACCTTCCAAAATGCTTTTTCTTAACGACGTGTGAGCCATGCCTTTCCTCAAGTTTTAGAATGGCAGGAGTAGCTCTGGAAGAGAGTGACAACGATCCCGCTCTCCTCCACAGTGCCCTGAAGGGTGTGCCTGGACCTTCGGGATTGCGGCTGCCCCACAGGCACACGCTGGGAGCAGGAGTTATGAGTGACACCCAGAAGTGTGTGCTGAGTTTTGTGTGCTTGTTGATCTGTGGACTTTCCCAGAGAGACAAGAACGAGTGTTCACCAGATTCTTAAAGGGTTTGGGATAAAAGGGGGAATCCAAAAGAATCATCTTTAGGCATCAATCCTAGGGAAAGCTTTAGAGCTTCTGTGATCTGTGTTACGTCACCTATGGAGTCTCCCACGCAGTCACCAGGCCACGGTTGAAATCCTTGCATTTCAATTCAATAGTCATACCCCATTCCTAAGAGAAACTATTTCTCAAAACATGATCTGCAGTTCACAGATCACACTGGTCCCTGGGATCTGTGGTCAGGCGCGTGTGTGCTGGAGGGTTGCCATGTAAATGTTAACACTGTTATTTACTTAGCGTTTCTCGCATCTCTCAGTAATTCAGACCCACAGACCCCCTTACTATGTTTTCCTTACTCTGAGCAAACACGCTGCAGGGACCCGAGACAGAACGCCCAGCCTCCGAGACGATGCCCGCTGTCCATCCTCACGGGCGCAGGCTCCTCCTGCCGCTCACCAGCTCACCTCCTGTCCTGCCCCCTTCTTTGTGCAAACCTGCATCTGCACCAAGCAAATTCCGCCACTGCTCCAGGCCGCTAGGCCTCCCGCTCTGTTCCCGGGCCCCGCACTCTGCTCGGCCCGGGGTGTCTCTGCCCTGTCCCTCCCTTACACCTCTGTCTTGTCCCAGGCCAGCCCCTGTTCATCCATAAAGCTTTGGCTTAGGACTGCTGACTCTAGGAAGGCCTCCCAGGCTGCCCCTCCTTCAGATGGGGAGCTGTGTCTGTTCTCGATGTGCTGAGGATGCAGTGGCTTGCTTCTCTCACAACGTGCCCTTGCAGAACTGCAACTCCCTGTCCCTGGGTGTGCAGCCCCTCCAACCTGGGAATTCCACAAGAACAGGAGATACGTCTCATGCACCTGTATCGCCAGTCCTAGGCACTGAATGTGGTACAAAGGGGTGACAAATGTTTGTTTTATGAAGGAATAAACAAATGCATGAACCCTGACAGTACACAAAGAGGCACATTAGCATTCATTTCTAAAATGGGGTGGGGAGGAGAGAAACAAAGAAGAAAGCAGGAAACTTCTCCACTTGTAAATACTCAATGGCTCCCCAGCACCGCGTCTGGCTTTCAGGTGCATAGTGGCACGGGGCAGACCCACCCTGCCGGGCTGTGTCTCAGGGGGTGGCACCTCTGAGGCAGGAGCCAGGCTGGATGGGGCAGCAAGGGGAGGTTTCACCAGGATGATGGACGGCTGAGCAATTTTGCCATGAAGCGACGCAAAGCCATGGGCGTGTGGCTTCTGTCACCACCTGTTCTTCCACCAGGGCAGACGTTTATTCTGGGCAGTGACAGAGGTGACGCTGTGCATTTCCGTCTGAGCTCCAGCCCCCAGGCCCTGGCATGCAGCATGGCACAGCTCTTGTCCCCCACACGCCTTCCCACAGGCTTCCCTCCTCGTGGGCCTCAGAGCTCCCAGGAAATTCAGTGGCACTGGCTCCCGTGGCTCCGGCTACTGGAACCTGAGATTGATTTGCTGGGCTCGGCATGCTGGGACGCTTGGTTTTGGAGGCAGGTCAACACCATTAATAGCTAGAGGACACCCAGATAGCAGCTGTAGCGTAGCAAGAACCATTTTATCCGGGTGAGCAAACTCCACGGAGCCGTCCCCACATTCTGCAGGACCCGCCACCCCGGTCCCTGGGAGGGCACCTGCTCAGTAACTGCACTTTCTTGTTATCAGGAGTGAGCCCTGCAGGCTCCAGTGAGCTCCATCTGCCCCTCCCAGCTCCACGTTCCAAGAGGAAGCTCTGTCTGCCCCTCCCAGCTCCACTGCTGAAGTGGGTAGCCTGTGGAAAGGCAGGCATCCAGGCGTCTGCCTGCTCCTCTGTGCCTGCTTCCCAGCATCTGGGGACCCTGGGCACCTGCAGCCTCCGTGCGGAGACCCCCGGCTCAGCACCTGAGCCACACATCCCCAGAATCAAGGCTGTGGGAGAGTGAGGGGTCCCTAAGGAGTGTCTGCCAGACACAGGTGTGGACCAGGTAGAAGTGACCACACAGGTCCTAACACACCCCTCAACCTCCCCAAACTGCAGATGGCTTTGTTCTGACTGTAGGCCCCTGACCTCCCACTTCATAGAGCATTTGCTTCAGAAAAATGTGTCCTTGCAGGATTTTTCTCTGGTCATCTCAGACGTAAATCTTCTGCCGGGCTCTAGCCAGCTGTACCTATCTCTGACGGCCCAGGAGCCGCCCATGTGGGCACAGATGATGGCGGGGGCAGGTGGGGCCCTGTGCCCAGTCTCTAGGGGAGGGTGGGAGCCTCGCTCTTGTTCCAAGTTGTAAAACTACCTCCTGCCACGAAGCTAAGAGAGTTTGGTTTTCCTCTGGGAAAGGCCGATCTGCAAATGCAAATGCAAACACCCTGGAGCCTCCTCCCGCTCTGAGAAACCCCCTGTCCTTCGTTCAAGGGGAGCTCAGCACTGGCTGAGTTCAGGGTTGTCTCTCTGGCTGTGAGTCTTCAGCAGAGTCCTCTGTGCTGGTGAAGCTTTGCCCAGAGCAATTTTCACTTTGACAAAATGCATTTGTGTAACTGACAGAACCACCGCAGAGGTGGCAGGCTGGCCCCCGCTGCCAAGGTGAGGAGAAGAAGTTGAGAAACGCTGTCCACCTGGCCCCAGTCCTGGGGGAAATGTGTCTGCTTCGCCTTCGTGCCCTTCCCATGACTGGTACCCACCTCTCACAGCGGCACCCTCTCACCAGAATCTGGGGTTCCTGAAGGTCATGGTGGAGGAGGCCCCCAGGCCTGTGAGGCCACTGCTCCCAATGGCAGGACACACCCGCATCCCACGCTCCACAGCCCTTGGAGTTCAGGAGAATGATCCCACTCTGAGGCTGGGTTCTCTCCTCCAGCTCTGCTCCCACCCAGATCACAGGGCATCCCTCCCCTGGGGGCAGGTGGCTTCAAGGTCACCCGAAGCAAAACCTGCAGCTGGGATCCAGCTCTGGGCACCGCCCACCCCTCCCCTCTGTGTAGGCCTCCTGGATGCAACATGGCATCCCATGGGAGACTCAGGCTCTGGAGGGAAGGTGGGTGGGGCTGCACCTGAAGGAGGCAGGGGTGAGGAAGAGTCCCACGGTGTTCCGTGAGGACCCAGTGAGGGGTGTCACCTGGGTGCATTTGACAAAGGGTGAGGGGTCAGGGGAGGCACCTTGACTCCTACCCTGCCCACAACCAAGAGCCTGGCCATCTCGGTCAGGGAGGGACCCCTAGCTGGCACAACCTCACGGGCAGCAGGCGGTCAGAAGGGGCCTCCCAGAGACTCGCAGGCCAAGGGCCAGGCCTGGCCACAGGGAGCAGGGCTCTGTCACACCCGCAGCCTCTGAGGCCTGGCTGAGCGCCCCTGGTTCCCACACAGCCATCACAGAGGAGCTGCTGGAGCTGCGGCTTCTCTTTCCTTCTGTCCAGCTTCTCCCACAGACTGACCACTGTCCCCACCCAGCAGCACAGTGAAGAGGGCCAGAAATCAGAGGAGATTTGCAGGCCCAGATCGTGACAGGGGCAGCCGGGTATCCCCCTGAGGGAGCTGTGAGAAGACAGGCAGTTCTGAGTTTCCCTGGAAATGCTGACGACCCCACAGCCCCTGTGGGGAAACGTGACCCAAGCTCCTGCCGGAATGGCTTTCTGCGGACAAGGCCAGGGCTGGGAGGTGGAGGAGAAGCGTGTGATGACAGAGGAAAAGCACGTGGTGGACAGAGCGCTCGTGTGTGCCTTTGTGTCCTCTGACCTACGGCGTGGAGCTGGGAGAGGCAGCAGTGGGCATGCAGTGGGCATGGGGGAGCTTTTGGGATGCTGCCTGCGCTGTCTGTACCTTCATGTGAATTTCTTCTTTCCCAGAAAGGAAGGTGGCGCCCGCAGCCTGGCAGCCAGCTCCACCTGCAGATGGGTTTTGTGTGGCCCGCGTGGTATTTTCTTTTTATGAATTACTTGCCACCTTCTAAAAATGAGATTTCAGACAGAAACCAGATTTTTAGTTTGTCTTTAAAGCTTAGAGGATCTGGTGGCGTGGGCCTGTGTCCGGTGGCCCCGGTCGTGGGCTGAGCTGTGGCTGACCCCCTCAGGCTGCCACCCCCAAATGAGGAAGGCCAACATGACAGACAGACAGAGGGAAAAGATGAGAAGAGAAGGGCAAAGACAAGGCACACTAGCCACTGACTTTGAAATGTGGAACAAAGTTAACCAGGAGAAGCCCAGAAATCCAGGCGGTCGTGCCTCCTAACCTGAAACGCAGGGTAGGAAAGAAGCAAAGAAACGGGCGCTGTCACTCGGAACTAAGGCTTTACCTCTCGAATTAAAAACCAAATGGGCAGAAAATAGATTAGGTTATTCTGGGGCTCAGCACCGCCTGCCACTGTAAAATGCTTTCAGAGAAAGCAAGGACAGCACTTGCATTAAGGAGAGAGACAGCCCCGCGCCAGAGCTTCCTGTGGTAACTGTGGGCGTGAGAGAGACGAGGGCTAGCCACGGTTCGTGTGGAAGCCGCAGCTCACGGGGATCACAGAGTGAAGGGGAAGTGAGGACACTGACGGGGTGTCCTCGTCTGAGGCTGCACAGCCATCTCGTGGCCCTCACCTATCCTCACAAGGATGCAGTGACGGCGGGGCTGCTGTCTGCGTGGATGCAGGAAGGTGAAGCTCAGGAAGCGGCTGCCTGCTTGGGGTCCTGAGCTGTGAGTGGCAGGACCTGGGTCCAAACCCAGGTCACATCCCTGGACCCAGGATTGGAGCCATTTACCTGCCTGGCCCTGTGCATTTATGTCTGAGCTCTCGCCCCCCAGGGCCCGGGCATGCAATGTGGTCAAGCTCTCGGCCCCACAACCTTCCCACAGGCTTCCCCTCCTTGTGGGACTCGAGACGCAAGGTGCGCGCTTTCTCTTGGAACTTTACTCAGGGAGGTGGATTCGGGGAGGATCTTCTCCTCCACCAGATTTTTTGTACAAGTTGCCGACTAACTCTCCGCCTGCTTCCTCAGAGCTCGGCTACCCTGTGAGGTCGTGTGCAACATGCTTGACATCAATTTATTAAAAAGAGAAAGCTAATTATCAGGCCCAGGTGGGCTTCCAGGCTCTGTTTAAACTACGCAGTGAGTTAAGAATACACCAAGCTCAATGACATATTTAACATCATTTACCTAAAACAATTATGACCAAGAAGGAGCTGAAGAAATGTTTACACAATTCTCCGCACCAGACAGGTACCTACAGAGCCGTGTGTTACATAAATTTTGAAGATGACGAGGGAAAACCTACAGAGATAAGAGTAATTTTTAAAGGCGACACACAGATTTCCATTTGTTTTCATTTTTATAAAGCACTAAGAAAGATAAATCTGGCTGGGCGCGGTGGCTCACACCTGTAATCCCAGCATTTTGGGAGGCTGAGCCAGGCGGATCACCTGAGGCCAGGGGTTCACAACCATCCTGACCAACATGGCGAAACCCCATCCCTAATACAAAACACAAAAATCAGCTGGGCGTTGGGGTGGGCGCCTGTAGTCCCAGCTATTCGGGAGGCAGATGCAGGAGTCACTAGAACCTGGCAGGCGGAGGTTGCAGTGAGCCAAGATTGTACCACTGCACTCCAGCCTATGCAACAGAGCAAGATTCTATCTCACACACAAAAAAAGAAAGGTAAATCCATGTCCTATAAACAGAATCTGAACTAGAGACTTTGGATGGATAAAAGCCTACTCCAAAGTTGTGTGTTGGGAGAACTGGATCCATGAAATATTGACTGGAAGAGCAGGGTCTCCGCTGTCCTTGGGGAGTCACGCTGTGCAGGGTGCATGGTTGGGGCTACACATTGCAGCTGGTGGTTCCACCCCTGCAGACACTACTGTGAATCCTGCGTGGTGAAGCCCCAGGCGTCACCAAGGACCATCTCAGCTTGTCTGCACCATCCCCGTGAAAGGCCTCGATCTGGCCGCAGGGCACAGGCCACACAAAGCTCAAAAGAAAAGGATCACAGAAAAGTTTTCTTTCCCTTCCCAGGATGAAATTTTAAGCCTGGCTATGTTTTTTGTAATCACCCACTTCCCTTTTAGACACTTGGTCCTGTGCTTCTCAAACACACGCGGGGAATGAGAGGGGTGAAAACGTGTTCACGTGTCCGGTGGGACCAGAGAGTTGCTGGGGCTCTGTTTGGGCCTCGTCCTTGAGTGGCAGACGGCCCATGCCCCACCTCAGGGCTCTGCTTCCTTGTGTCTCTGCATAACTATGTCAGGCTAAACAAGAGTCAGGCCATCGTGACCAAACACAAGTTTGGAAGCTACCGGAAGAATGAGGCTGCAGGTCTCCACACTGGGGGCGTGTGGTATGTATTTCTCGGCCTCTGAGAGCTGCAGTTGCCTTCAGTTTGCTCACACACCTGGCTGAAGCAGATTGCCTGTGTGCTTTTCAGGGTGTTGGAATCGGCCTGCCAGCCCAGCTCACCCAGACGGGTTAGCCACAGTGCCGTGCTGCCTCTCCAGGGGAAACAGTCAACCCCGAGCCATGTCCACAGGCAGTGGGGCAGGGTGGGTCCCTCCAACCTTCTTCCTGGAGCAGGCAAAACACTCTGGGCGCCTGGAGGGCACCGATGCCCTCTATTCCAATACAGGCTTGGACAGACGCAGAGAGAAGCCCGTGGCTGCACATGGGCCTGGTGGGTGATCTGTGGAAAGCACTTTCAAGGAGCCCGTCTGGGAAGCAGCAGGAGTCTCTGATCCTCAAGCATGTCTGCACAAAGGTCACGTCCACAAAGGCAAACCCTGCGATCCGCCCTCCTCCGGAAGCCACACAGGGGTCTTTGGTGGGTATCTTCGGTATACTCGGATGAAGACACGAAGAGTGGCTTGTGATGGGCCTGCTCTCCTTTGGATTCTTTGCTGAAACCCAGCGATGCTGACGTGTTCTGGTGGCCCACACGCCAAGCCTGCAGCATGGAGGACCCGTGGGACGTGTCCACAAATCAGGATAGTCCAAGTGTTCAAGTCACTCTCCAGGCACATTAGCAACATTCAAAGAGATTTTCCTTAAATTTAGGGACAGAAAAGCACTTTATCTTCATCTAGCAAGGCTTATAGATGGACAGAAACCCTAAGGAGAAATGCACGAAGCCCATTTAGTTTCTAAATCATAAGAAGGGAATACACAGGTCCTCCCACCAACATCCAAAATCCCATGCTGCGCAGGGGACACGTGGGTTTTATTAGTGCTCTGAGGCCAGCGCCTGCTGTGCGGGCTTTGTAAGCACTCTGGGGCTAGCATCTGCCACGGGGGGCACTCTGCAGGTGCCACTGCATCACCACAGGGATGGGGGTGACGGCACCGGAGGGATAGCTGCCAACGGCATCGGCCTCTGCACCAGAGACTGCAGCACACACTCCCGCTGAGCGGCCGGGCCCCAGCCCAAATCCCACTGGGCCGTCAGGCGGTTCCCACGGGCCAGCTTCCCCTTTGCCAGGAGGCTAGGCCAGTGGCAGCTCTGTGTCACCCGTGTCCCCATGCCCACATTCCTGGGCTCCAACCTGCCTCTACTTCCTGTTTTAAAAAAGGAAACTGTCCTCCTCTGAAGCCCAGGGCAGCAAGGGCTCAATTTCCCTTCTCCAAAACTGTGCCTGGGTGCCCTGCCTCTCTTTGGGTGAAGGCATCTAACCAGGGCACATGGAGCACCTGAGGACAAGGTCTTCCCAGGAGGGAGGGCAGGGGGCAGAAGGGGCTGCATTGCGGGAGGTTGATTTTCCTGCTGTGTGTCCCTCAGTGTGTCCTCCAGGGTGCCCTTGGCTCTCTCTTCTGTGGTGGAGGGATACGTGGCCTTGAGGGGTGGTTCTCCAAGTGCAGTCTCCAGACTGGTGACCTGAGCATCCCCTGGGAATTTGCTAGAAATGCAGAATCTTGGGCCTCATCCAGACCTGTTGAGTCCAAAGCTCTGGGGGCAGGGTCTGTAATCTGTGTTTCAGTAGCTTCTGATGCATAGGGGAGTTTCAGAGCCGTGGCCCGGAGGTTTTGCTGCTGACATGTGGGACTCTCTCCCTCTGGGGCTTGTGGGAATTCCCGAGTCTCTGCTTGGACCTCACCCTCATGTGGTGGAAGGCCCACACCTGGCCTGTTTTCTCAGGCCTCTGAGGACAAACGTGGCCTGATCAGGCAGTTCTGTTCCGAGTCGCCCAGCGCAGCCTAACCCAAGTCAGAGAATAGGCCAGGGTTGGCCCTGGCTCCACACCACGGCTCAGATCACACCATGGGGGTAAAACGTTTTCTCTAAAGACATGCTGCCGATCAGAAGCCTTATTTCCATGGCCGGCCTTCAACGCCAAAACCAAAGAGCCGGCCACATGCTACTTTCACTTCACGTCTGTCTTTCTTGCAGTAAGTTTATTGTATACATTTGAGGTCTGCAGGATGATGCTATGGAATGCAGAGCGTGAAACCGTGGCGACGGTGAAGCTAACGAGCACACCTCGCCTCACGTGGTCACCTCGGTGAGCGTGGAAATGCAACTAAAATCCACCTATGTCTCTGAAGCCCCTGAGCCATACAATGTCAACCCCAGGCCTGGGTCCCACATTGGACCTATTGCGTTGTCCATCCTACCTTTCCCCTGTCATCTGTGACTGCAGCTGACACATTTGCAACAAAAGCTGTGACTGGAAATGAAGACATTAAGAAAATAAGTCAGTGAAATTGTTTAGATTCTCACCTAATTCCATTCGCCAACACTTCCGTGGCCCCTCCTTCTTTGTTCATCCACATCCTTTTGAATAACTTTTCACCTGCAAAGCTACTTCGGAAAAGGATGCACCTGGGTGTTCTCTTTTATTTCACAATCTCCGCTTCTACCCACACTTCCTCCAGGGAGGGGCCGCGTTCCGATGCTGCCTGTGCACCCACTCCCGGAGCAACTGCCGGTCATTCCCCTCCTTCCTCCACGTGGTTGGTCAAGGGGTCCTGAGACGGTTCTCTAAGCTGACGGGATTTGTCCTAAATGTCACCAACAAAGGAGCCAGAACGCCTGGGCGCTCACGTGTGGGGAGCCGGCATCCATGTCACGCACCTGCAGGTGTGTGGGGCAGGCGCTGCCACCCATGGGGCCACGTCCCACGCAGTGCGCCTGAGGCCCACAGCCCTGAGCCCCAGTGTACGTCTGAAGAGCACTGCATGGGAGCTCTCGGCTGCTAGAAACCACAGCAGAGCACGGCGCTCATGGGTGGTGCTGGGTATTGCAGCGAGGCTGATGTCTCACGTTATGAGAGTTAAAATCTGTCAGAGGCACTGGGTTTTTTTTTTTTTTTTCTTTTTAAACAATTTTTTTTTTTTAAATGTGTAAGAGTTTATAAAGCATGCTCTCCGGGGACATGTGAGAATATTTTCTGCACTAAAATGCCAGGGCACCTGTGAGGTGGGGAACATTTGCTGTCCCGCTACTGTAGATAGTATTAATATCATTACTCACCAGCAACAGGAATAGCAGTCACTGTGCATTGGAGGACTCCTGATAATTGCAGTGATTGTTTTAATAATAGTAAGCTACAAAAAAAAAAAGTTTGCCACCAACGGATGCATCAGGAAGGGGTTGTGTCTGGTTTAGGTGAACAGGGGTGTCAGTGTGATGGGTCTGACCGTCCACTAGTCAGGCTGTGGCATCAGCCAGAGAAGCGCTGCCCTGATGGACCCCTTTCCCCCAGGACAGGCACATCCCATAGTCCAGAGAACTGTGAGTGTCTGCGGCAAGACCACCCGAGCCCACCCAAGACCACGACCCCTGGCGGCTCGCCTCCTAGGCCACAGGCAGCATCTGCACATTTCACCTGAGGTAGAGCACTGTATGTTTACTGTGGATTGCTCATCTGCTTTAATGTCGTGGGAGCAAAGTCTGCAAACAGAACAGACATTAACAGGGAGGAGGATTTCTCCCGCCGGATCCTCAGCTGGGAGCCCTACGTCGCTGTGTCTTCCCAGTTGTGAGCATAGCCTCAGCCCTCGCGGCTACTCACGGCTTTGCGGAGCGAATGTGGGCTGTAGACACCAGCGCCGCAGACACAAGCTCACTAAGACATGAGCGCGTAGACGACAGTGCACACCCTGAAAGCGAGGTGCTTCCTCACTGCGCCTCGGCTGTTACTCTTACCATAGTGTTACACTGACGCAAACGACCCTTTGCTTGTACTCATCTCACTGACTCACTGTCACGGACTCACCAGTTCCCACTGTCCATCTTTTCCTTGTACTTTGCCATCCCTGCACAACTCCACCACGTGCCACAGCGGGGGGGGGGCACAGGATGCCTCTTGCGGTGTGGACCCCGAGGGAGGAGTGCTTCCTGGCATCCTGCCCCAGGCCGCCAGCACAGACAGAACCAGGACCCAGAGTCTGGGGCCGTGGAGATGCCCACGCCATTTCCCCTGAAAGCACTTGTGGTTTCACATGGCTTTATTTTTCTGGTTAGTATCCTGAACTTAATGACCTTTCAAAAGCTGGAAAATGAGGATTTGTTTTACTGCCTGTAAACATTCAAATGTAAAGGTGAGTGGATCAATACATCAGCATCCTCTGCCAAACCAGAGGACAGCTGACAGCGGGTGAGCTTTCGGTACAATGCCTCCCCAACGTCCCATCTCCCAGGGCAAAAGCTTTCAAATGGAGCCTCTCCGGGATCCAGAGAACAGCATCAACGACGGGGTGAGAGCCGTGGAGGGATTGTGAGGTCCACATGAACCACCCGTCAACTCCCAGTGGGGCCCACCTTGTCCAGGGATGATTACTGCCATTCCATGTACCTAGAAGAAGCACTAAGGTTTTTAACTTTTAAAAAATGTCCACTTACTTCATTGCTAGTGATGTTGGAATTTCTTCCTGCACCAATCAACAATTTTCACTGTGAAAAATAACTGCTATCTTTTTCCCCTTTGCTGATTTCTTTCCCTCTAGGGATATTAACTTGCATTTTTCATATTAATTTGATATTTTTCTATACTAAAATTTTTGTGTCAATGTGTTGCAAATATTTTTCCTGTTGTGTTTCTGCTTTT
The DNA here is from genome assembly GCF_001604975.1 of Cebus imitator. NCBI lineage: Eukaryota > Metazoa > Chordata > Mammalia > Primates > Cebidae > Cebus > Cebus imitator. The sequence goes on from NW_016107594.1 coordinate 4,267,246, forward strand.
TAATTTTGTTTATGATGTTTTTTGACCTATAGAAATTTGAATCTTAGGTTAAGTAAATTATTTTTGTTACTGTTTCTCATTCAATTTCATGCTTCTAAAGGCTTGCTAATCCAAGATTTGCCCCTATTTTTGTCATAGTACAAATATTCTTCAACTTGTGGTGGGTTATGTCCTGATAAACCCATCAGAAACTGAAAACATTGTAAGCAAAAAATGCATTTAATACAGCTAACCTCCAAAACGTTATAGCTGAGCCTGGCCAACCTCAAACATGCTCGAATACTTGAGCCTACCATGCAGCAAAATCAGGTGGCACAAAGCCTGTTTCACCATAAAGTGAACATCTTATATAATTCATTGACTACGACACTGAAAGCAAAAATCAGAAGAGTTGTGTGGGGCTGGAAGTACAGGTTCTCATGAATGTGTGCTATTTCTGTAGCATTAAAGTAAAGCAACCTCTTGGAACTGCTGTGAGCCGAGGAACATCCATCCCTTTGTTCACAGGTGTCTAGAGAGAGCCTCCCGTGCACACGCAGCCATGCACTGCGTGCTGAGCATGGGAAGAAGCAGATGTGGGATGTCCTTGCCTGACTCTGAAAATCAACCACACAAGCAGTGTGGGAAGCAGACGGACACACTTAGGGCTTGGCAAACTCTATCTCGATCATCAGCCTCAGGCAGACCTTTATAGCTTCTTGCTGTTCATGAAGTCATATAAAGAGGGAACATGGCCAAGACCAGCTGGGCCCCAGGCAGGGTTCAAGTCTTGACCCAAAGCTTATTCTGAGAAATGGGCCAACTGAAGCTTGCTTGTTCCAGGGACTGACATCCTTAGTAATTATTACAAATTACAATGAATTAAAATGATATCATAATAAACACTCTAAGAATATTAATGTAATGATGGCACTTAAAGCATCCATTTGGGGTGGGAAGGGTTTTTAGGAGGTGATAAGAGCTGAGGCCCAGTGGTAACCTCAGGAAGGGGACGGAAGGGAAGGGTAGGGACCTGGGGGAGTTGCTGGGGACAGAAGGAGACAGCCCAGTGAGGGAGGAGGAGACTATCCAGTGAGAGAGGAGACCACCATTCAGTGAGGGAGGAGGAGATGGCCCAGTGACGGAGAAGGAGATGGCCCAGTGAGGGAGGAGGAGACGGACCAGTGAGGGAGGAGGAGACGGACCAGTGAGGGAGGAGGAGATCATCCAGTGAGAGAGGAGGATAAGGCCCAGTGAGGGAGGAGACGGACTGGTGAGGGAGGAGGAGATGGCCCAGTGAGGGAGGAGGAGACCATCCAGTGAGAGAGGAGGATAAGGCCCAGTGATGGAGGAGACGGACCGGTGAGGGAGGAGGAGACGGCCCAGTGAGGGAGGAGGAGACGGCCCAGTGAGGGAGGGGGAGACGGCCCA
>NW_016107594.1:4272047-4273614 GCF_001604975.1 Cebus imitator
CTGCGCAGCGGCCGCCGGGATGGACGGGGCTCTGCCCAGCGGCCGCCGGGATGGACGGGGCTCTGCGCAGCGGCCACCGGGATGGACGGGGCCTCTAACCAGCAGCTTCCTCTGCAATCAGGGTCCGCATGGCCTTTCCACGCCAGAAGAGCATGAAGCAGTCAGGAGGTTTTTATTTCTTCCTACATTTTAATAACCAGCTGATTTTACAAATACGAATAAATTCTTGCACCTTTTAAAGGAAGCAGTTTCAATACTAAAGCCTTCATTTTGTTCTCTTTTATATTAGTTATAAGGTCATATGAGTTTGTTGTGGTTGCTAAAAAAATAGAGCCTCTAGAAAGCGCAGGGTATTTGTAAGAATCTGCCTAGAGATACAGGCAAATGTGTTTGTTTTGAATATTAAACAAAGATATACAGTGTACACAATTTAACTGAGGTACAGAAGTTATTATATAGCAACAAAAGTTGTTAGAGCAATTCCAGGTGTGTGAGGAGTTCTCCGTCTCCATGGAGCCCCCGTTGGTCTGATGCGAAGACACCGTCCTCCTTCCTGCCTGTGTGTGGGCGTGACGCAGGACCACCCTCCTTCCTGCCTGTGTGTGGGCCTGACGCAGGAGCACGACAGTCCCCCCAAACACAGTTTACATTTCTCAACGACTTTAACACCACATTTTAATATTTCAGGTGAGTGTACACCATAATTGTGTTTTATAAAGCTCTGTCTGTTTAGGTTAAGGGGAAGGGAAAGAGCTGATGAGCTTGCTGGCCCCTAAAAAATGGCAGTGCTCTTTGAGCAGCTCACCCCTGCGGTCACATCACAGGAACAAGTGGCCACATCTCCACTCTCCAGCTAACTTATATCATTGTGAGTTCTGGAAAGATAATGAACACTGAGGATATTGAAAATACCTCTAAGCAAGGTGACAGACCATGGTGACCTTTCTCCATTACAATTCAGGTCACATCCAGAACTCTACACTGAGACGATGCCATCAGATTCCAAAGGCACAACAGGACATGGATGGGGAAGCAGCCAATATGTGGTGGGGACTGATACTGGCTGGTGCTGAAGCCATTAACAGCCTCCACCACATTCAGAAGGGGGTTGGCAGAGCTGCCATGAGTGCAATGCAGCTGTGCATGGGAACTCAACCTCCACACAGCCGCCAGATTGCAACACAGCTCTACATGGGAACACAAGTTCCACACAGCCGCCATGATGAGTGCAATGCAGCTCTGCATGGGAACTCAACCTCCACACAGCCATCACGAGTGCAATGCAGCTCTGCATGGGAACGCAGCCTCCGTACAGCCATCACGAGTGCAATGCAGCTCTGCATGGGAACTCAACCTCCACACAGCCTCCATGAGTGCAATGCAGCTCTGCATGGGAACTCAACCTCCACACAGCCACCATGAGTGCAATGCAGCTCTGCATGGGAACGCAACCTCCATACAGCCAACACGAGTGCAATGCAGCTCTGCATGGGAACTCAACCTCCACACAGCCACCATGAGTGCAATGCAGCTCTGCATGGGAACTGAACCTTCACACAGCCGCTGT
>NW_016107594.1:4275819-4277790 GCF_001604975.1 Cebus imitator
AGTGCCCCAAATACACTGACTCACCACAGTGCCCCCAATACACAGACCCACATCAGCGCCCCGAGTACATAATCCCAGGCAGTGCCCCAAATACATTGACCCACCACAGTGCCCCCAATACACAGACCCACAACAGCACCTTGAGTTCACGGACCCATGACAGTGCCCAGAATACATGAACCCACAACAGGGCCCCAAATACATGGACCAACCACAGGGCCTTGAGTACATGGACCCATGACAGCGCCCCAAATACACAGACCCACCACAGTGCCCCGAATACACAGACCCACATCAGCGCCCGGAGTACACAAACCCGATATAGTGCCGCAAATACACTGACTCACCACAGTGCCCTGAATATATGGGGCCCACGTGGGATTCCCAACGTCTTTTTCAACAAATGAGAAAGTAAAAACAAAAACGCCACTCGTTTTCTTCATTATAAAATAACCTGTAATTCTAGAAAGGGTGGAATGTAAGGAAAAAACCCAGCTTTTTAACTGGAATACATTTAGTTCCACATGGCCTTCAACGCCCCTTTTCTTACTTTGCTGCAGGACAGTGAAAATTTTACCACACTTGGTTACATTCTTGAGTCAGAGTTTAGAACTCACTGCTGGAAGCAAGGAGCTTCACAGGGCATTAACGGATTTCTTAAAAAGAGATTTACTGTCATGGGGTGAACTGTGTTGTCCCAGAATTTATATGTTGAAGCCCTGACCCCAATATGATTGTACTTGAAGACGGAAGTTCACAGAGGTAATTCAGGTCACATGAGTTCTCTAGGGTAGGCCCTGATGCAATCTGACTGCTGTCCCTCTAAGAAGAGACTGGGACACAGACGGCACAGAGGGATGAGCCTGTGAGGGAGAAGACGGCATCTGCACGCCCAGAAGGGAGGCCTCGGGGAAACCAGCCCTGCCACTGCCTTGGTCTTGGACTTCCAGCCTCCAGGACTGAGGAAATGCGCTGGTCTTTAAGCCAGCCCATTCTGCAGTGCTCTGCTCTGGCAGCCTGTGGACTCACCTAGTTATCTTACACAAAGCAAATAAACGTGTAGCCTTGAGCAAGGGCAGTGGGTGAAATCTTAGTTCATAACCTGGTAAGCTCTTTTGTTCTCTCCATCCTGCAGCCATCAGCGCCACACGAGCACCGCAGGCCCAAGTGCCAACACCTCCAGTTCACGTGACATTTGCAAGCATTATTCTGTCAGTGTAAGACGGGGCCGTTTCATCTGTGAATGAACCTGACACATCTGTGAATGGGACGTCAGTGAATGTGGGTCTCCTCTGCCCCCGATGTTTCTCTGTACGCCTGTCCCGAGACACGAGGGAGCACCTGGCATGCATTACCCAGCAGGGAGCTGGCACCCGTGACAGGCATGGGAGGGCTGAGCTCTCCCCATCCCTGGAATTGGAGCATCACTTCCTTTGTCACAGGTGAGCGCGTGGGGAAGATCTCATGCCACTGCTGGCGTGAAGCCCACAGTACAGGCCGCCCTCCCGGAGAGGCTGCCGTCCCACTGTGGTGCACATCAGTCTCTAACAGCCCTCCCCACATGCAAACAGCTCTGAAAGTCAACTGCAGGGGTCATCTCCCTGTTTTTATCGAGGAAAAACAGGACATGCATTCACTTTATGTGCAGTGAAAGGTTAATATCGCCAAGAAACATCTGGTCCTGACCAGCACCAGGGAGGGTGACCTATGAGCCTTTGGGGCATCCTGCCTAAGAGAGTCTCTGCTCACCTGGGCCCTGGGCCATGTGGCACTAGTTTTCCCTCTGAGGGGGCTGCAGACTGGGAATCTAGGTTCAGTCACTTGGGCGCCCCAAGCCTACGTGACGGACCCCAAGAAAACCCCAGGACACAGGCTTGTGGGCAACCCCGGTTGGTGGTGTATGTGAGTCAGGCACTGCCTGTGTGACTCCATGGGGGAGGCACCTGGAGGCTGAGGCCTGGCCTCTCCTGA
>NW_016107594.1:4279185-4283499 GCF_001604975.1 Cebus imitator
CTCACCTGCCCTCTCACCTGGCCCTCCCCACCTGCTCCTCACCTGCCCTCTCACCTGACTCTCCCACCTGCTCCTCACCTGCCCTCTCACCTGGCACTACCCACCTGCCCCTCACCTGCCCTCTCACCTGGCACTACCCACCTGCCCCTCACCTGCCCTCTCACCTGACTCTCCCACCTGCCCTTCACCTTCCCCCTCATCTGACTCTCCCACCTGCCCCTCACCTGCCCTCTCAGCTGGCCCTCCCCACTGTCCCCTCTCACCTGGCATTCTCCACCTGTCCCCTCTCACCCGACACTCCCCACCTGCCCCTCACCTGCCCCCTCATCTAACTCTCCGTACCTGTCCTCTCTCATCTAATCCTCCCCACTTGCCCCATCACCCGGCCCTCTCACCTGCCCCCTCACCTGCTCCTCCCCACCTGCCCTTTACCTGCCCCCTCTCGCCTGCCCCTCCCCATCTGCCCCCTCTCACCTGGCAGGGACCCACCCGGATGTGCAGATGTGCGTAGCTGCTTGGTAGAGATGCAGCAGCTGAGCGAGTGTTTGCCCCATCCCACGTCCTGCCAGGTGTGGGCACCTGTGTTTCTCCCCACATTATTCTCCACTTCTCCGTGCTGAGGCTGTTGAGGCCTAGAGGCATCCTCTACCACTGTGTGCCAAACCCTCGAATGCCTGTGGACAGGTCATGTGGCTTATAGAAACCAGACGGGCAAGCGGGCACTAAGAGTAAAGAGAGTTTACATGTATTTCATAACAACTTGAGGCGGAAGTTAATGAAGTGCTGCATTAATGTGATTATTACTAATTACTATAATGGATTACCACTAGTTTATTATAAAACACACACTTGAGCTTAAACTAAAATTATCCTTGTGGTTTGTCCAACTAACTGCATCAAAACTAAAACCTGAGGCTACCTATGGAAGGATATTTTCCTGTCTATAGATGATTCTGTTGGGCAGAAAGTATTTAAAGAAATGTTACATGTGTAGTCCTTACCACGTAACACATCACAATGCATTTGTAACATAACAATAAGGAAGCACTCCATGCCATGAAGCCCCAATACCACAGGTGTCAAACCGTGACATTGTTTGTGCTAAACCTCGCCCCTACCTGATTTTTTAACATAAAGTTTTATTGGTACACACTGGCACATTCATTTGCAATTGTCTACAGTTGTTTTCCTATGGCGACAGTACAGTAGTTGTGACCACATGGCCCACAAACCAAACTATTAACTACTTGGCCCTTCACAGAAAAGGTTACCTGGACTGCGCTCTGTACCATTTTATAACAACAAAGTGGGTCAACACTATGTACGCTACACTATATTACATATAACTTAAAATCGGAAGACCTCTCATATATCACAAATTAAATGCATCATTTGTGAGATCCAGCAATTCACTAAATTGCTGGAAATACTACGTGAAGTTGGGAGGTTTGCAATCCAGTCTCTGATCTGCCTGAGGCAAATCACTTAAAACTTCACAACCTGGCCAGGGGTGGTGGCTTATGACTGTAATCCCAGCACTTTGGGAGGCTGAGGTGGGTGGATTGCTTGAGCCCAGGAATTTGAGAGAAGCCTCAGCAGGCAACATGGTAAAACCCCATCTCGACAAAAAATCAGCTGGGCGTTGTGGCACCCCCTATTGCCCCAGCTACCTGGGGAGCTAAGGTGAGGTCATCACCTGAGCCCAGGAGGTCAAGGCTGCAGTGAGCTGAGATCACGTCACTGCACTCCAGCCTGGGTGACAGAGAGAGACACTGTCTCCAAAAACAAAACAAATCACAATGAACACAACAAAACAAAACCTCAGGACCTCAACGACTTCATCTGCAGGCTAGAATCCCACAATGCTCCCACTGATTTCGGCTCCCATGAGTGATACACCCAAGTTCTGTAGGCCACAACCTTGGCAGTGTGCCAGGACCTGTGGACAGAGGGACCCTGTGGACAGCATTCCCACTGCAGCCGGGAGACGACACCTGCCGGCATACCACGCCGTGTTAATGTGCCCGGAAGGGTGGTGATGGGAGACCCAGAGGGTCGGGGGCTCATCTGTTTCCCCGGGAGCCCCTCTGGTCAAGACAGTCCACAAGTTCATATTTACTCGCAAGGATTCTGGGGTAGAACAGAACTAACTTTTGTACTGGGTCAGCAATAGTCATCTCCTTCCCATCTCTGATTTTTTCGAGACACGGCTTCAACGAACTCATCCAGCCCATACTGTAGGCAGAAGTGCTGACGTGAGCATTCTGTTAAATATACCTGTATGTGTTTCAGAGACGAGTGATTTATGAAGCTAATGCTCAATAACAATTTGGCTATGAAGAATTTCTGGATAAGAACTATCTAATAAAATTAAATGTACCGCAAAAAGAAAGTATGCCAAAAGAACTGTATGCAACTCTGTTGAAAAATGCTGGGGGATACAAAATACACTTATTATTCAAACCAAAGGAGAGTACTGGAAAACTCATTTGATAGTAATCTCATTTTTTTAAAACTGATTTTACATTCAGGGGTACATGTGCACGTTTGTTACACAGGTAAGTTTTGTGATGGGGGTTTGCTGTAGATGTTATATCATCACCCAAGAATTAGGCCCAGTACCCATTACTTTTCCAGCTCCCCTCCCTCCTCCCACCTCCAGCTCCCATAGGCCCCAGTGTATGTTGTTCCCCTCTATGTGTCTATGAGTTCTCATCATTTAGCTCCTACTTATAAGTGAGAACATGAGGTATTTTGTTATCTGCATTAGTTTGCTAAGGATAATGGCCTCCAGCTCCATCCATATCCTTGCAAAAGACATGATTTCATTCTTCTTTATGGCTACATAGTATTCCATAGTGTATAGGTACCACATTTTCTTTAGCCAATCTACCACTGATATGCATTTAGGTGGATTCCAGGTCTTTGCTACTGTGAATACTGTTGCATTGAACACACAGGTACATGTATCTGTGCATGTAACAGATGGATTTCTCTTCCTTTGGGCATATACCCAGTAATGGGATTGCTAGGTCGAATGGTATTTTGTCTTTAGGTCTTTGAGAAATTGCCACACTGTCTTCCACAATGGCTGAACTACTGCGACACCAACAGTGTATAAGTGTTTCTTTGTCCCCACAACCTCATCAGTATTTTGACTTTCAAATAATCACCATTGTTATATTTTGACTTTTAAATTATCGCCATTCTGACTGGTGTGAGACAGCATCTCATGGTGGTTTTGATTTGCATTGCTCTAATGATCAGTGGTGTTGAATTTTTCTTCATACAATTGTTGGATGGATGGATGTCTTCTTTTGAAAAGTATCTGTTCCTGTCCTTTGTCCACTTTTTAATGTATTTTTTTTTTTGTAAATTTGTTTAAATTCCTCATAGGTGCCAGATATTAGATCTTTGCTGGATATATAGTTTGCAAAAATTTTCTCCCATTCTGTAGGTTGCCTGTTTGCTCTGATGACAGTTTCTTTTGTTGTGCAGAAGCTCTGTAGTTTAATTAGATCCCATTTGTCAATTTTTGCTTTTGTTGCAATTGCTTTTGGTGTCTTTGTCATGAAATCTTTGCCAGTTCCTATGTCTTCCTATTGCCTAGGTTGTCTTCTGGGATTTTTATAGTTTGGGGTTTTACATTTAAGTCTTTAATCCATCTTGAATTAATTTCTACGTATGGTGGAAGAAATGGGTCCAGTTTCAATCTGCTGCACAAGGCCAGCCAATTCTCCCAGCACCACTGATTGAACAGGGAATCCTTTCTATAAAACATAAAGTATTTGAATGCTTTTCTCCTGTTAAGCAAGGTCACACGACACTAGTTGTTTGTACAGCTTCCTGTCAATATGCATATATTGTGTCTTTGAATCACGGGATCCCAGAGATATAAAAAATAAATTCCAACTTTATTTATTATCAGAGCTTCCCTAAGGAATTCCTTCCAACAGTGCTCAGTGATCACCCTCCATGCTATTTAGAGTATCTCGACCAAGGAGCACATGGTGCAGGGCAGGTGACTCCTCCACCCTGATGTGCCAGGATAAGACTTTGCCCGTGAGACTCTGGATCCCCCATGAGATGAAGTTCGCGATGGCTAACAGCATGCACAGGATTAAACAAGATAAGGCATGTGGAGCTCTCATTATAGATTCTACATCAGAAAGCATGGAAAAAATGATCCATCCTGGGCCGGGCGCAGTGGCTCACGCCTGTAATCCCAGCACTTTGGGAGGCCGAGGTGGACGGATCACGAGGTCAAGAGATCGAGACCATCCTGGCCAACATGGTGAAACCCTGTCTCTACTA
>NW_016107594.1:4283690-4285407 GCF_001604975.1 Cebus imitator
AAAAAAAAAAAAAAAAAAAAAAATCCATACTGAGAAATAATGAAGACTACCTATGTGACACTGAAGCTTGTTCCTGCTGAGGGCACCAGGGGACAGCACTATGGTTTCAGAATGGAGTTCACCAAGGGAGAGTCCCTGTACGCCTCCATCACACCTCCAGGCTCCCCAGGCTGTCCTAGGCATCACCTTCTCTCTGATGCCTCACTGAGGTCTCTGCCTTCCCTCCCTGGTCCTGACACGGCCACACTCCCTGTGCAGTCTCCACAGGGCGTGTGTCCCGTTCCACAACGTGTCCCGGCTCACTCTCTCCCCATTACGGGACTGTATGTTCCTGATACTGTACAGAATGTATCTGTGGTTTTTGGTTTGTTTTTAGATTTTTAAAATAAAGGCACAATTCAGATATAAAATTCACTCTTTCAAAGTTTACAATTTGGTGATGTTATATATTCACAAAGGTGCACAAGAATCGCTACTACATAATTTCAAAACATTTGCATCACCCCAAAATAAACTCATACCAATCAGCAGTTATTCATTCCTTCCTGCCCCTAGACCCGGGCAATTCAGTTTCAGTCTCTATAGACTTGCCTGTCCTGGACATTTCATATACATAGAATCATGCTGTAGGTGGACCTGAGTCTGGCTTCTCTCATTTCACGTAATATTTGTATCTGAGTGTGGCGTGTGCTCCACTGCATGCACAGACTGCGCTTTGTTTATCCATTAGCCAGTGGATGGGCTAATGGGGAAACTTCCCGCCATTTCCATTTTCTGGCTGAGGAATGCTGCTGTGGACACTTGTGGGTGAGTTTCCATGTAGACATATGTCTTCATTTCTCTGGGATGAATGCTTAGAAACGCACACACTGGTTCATAAGGTAACTCTCTAACTTTTTTGGAATTGTCAAACTAAACCATGTGGCGGCAGCATTTTACATTCTTCTGGGCTGTATCTGAAGGGCCCAGCTTCTCCAGTCATCACCAGCACTTGCCATTGTCCACTTTTCAGTTACAGCCATCCTGGAGGGAATGCAATTGTATCCCGCTTTGGTTTTGATTTGAAGTTTTGTAATGACTCATGACGCTGAGCTTCCCTGTACTGAGCAGGACATTTGTAGGCCTTCTTTGGAGAACTGTTTATTCAAGTCTTCTGCCCATTTGTAATTTGAGTGGTCTTTTTCATTGAGTTGTAAGAATTCTTTATATGTTCCAGACACAAGAGTCCTCTCAGATATCTGATTTGCATACATTCTCTACCATACTGTGGGTTGTACTTTTACTTTCTAGATTGTGTCTTTTGAAGCACAAAAGATGTTAATTTTGATGAAGTTTTATTTGTCTGGTTTTACCCTTGTGCTGCTTATGCTTTTGGTGTCACATCTAAGAAACCACTGCCTAACCATTTTGTGGGGGATGAATTAATGCGTTAATCAATGGAGAACCCAAGCATACCATCTTCCTCTTCCTCTTCATCACCACCACCATTATGATCAACAGTTTTTTCTTTTTCCTCCCCCATTCTTTTTTCCTCATTCTCCTACTCTTCTTCTTCTCTTCTATCAATACTGTCATCACCATCATCATCGCTATCATCATCACTGTCATCATCCTTACCACCATCATCCTCACTATCACCATCATCACTGTCACCATCTTCACCACCATCATCCTTATCACCATCATCCTCACCATCACCACCATCACTGTCACCATC
>NW_016107594.1:4286676-4289610 GCF_001604975.1 Cebus imitator
CCTCACCATCACCATCATCACTGTCACCATCTTCACCACCATCATCCTTATCACCATCATTCTTACCATCATCCTCACCATCACCATCATCCTCACCATCACCATCATCACTGTCATCATCCTCGCCACCATCATCCTCACCAGTGTCATCCTCAATACCATCATTCTTACCACCATCATCCTCAGCAACACTGTCATCACCATCATCACTGTCATCAGCATTACCATCACCCTCACCATCACCATCATCACCACCATCATCATCACCACTACTGTCATCCTCACCATCATTCTCACCGTCATCCTCACCATCACCATCATTCTCACCATCATCCTCACCATCACCATCATCATCACTGTCAGCATTACCATCACAATCCTCAATACCACCATCATCCTCACCACCATCATACTCACCATCACCATCATTCTCACCATCATTATCCTCGCCACCATCATCCTCACCAACATCATCCTCACCACCATCATCCTCACCATCATCATCCTCACCACCGTTATCCTCACCACCATCATCCTTACCATCACCATCATTCTCACCATAATTATCAATCTCACCACCATCATCCTCACCACCATCATCCTCACCATCATCATCTTCACCACTATCATCCTTACCATCACCATCACCATCATTCTCATCATCATCCTCACTAACATCATCCTCACCACGCTCATCCTCACCACCATCAACCTCACCATCACCATCATTCTCACCATCATCATCAACCTCACCACCATCATTCTCACCCCACCATCATCTTCACCACCATCCTCACCACCATCATCCTTACCATCACCATCATTCTCACCATGATCATCATCACCACTGTTAGCCTCACCATCATCACCACCATCATCCTCATCCTCATCACCACCACCACCATCAGTCATCACCATCACCACTACCATCATTCTCACCATCATCATCCTCACTACCATCATCCTCACCATCACTGTCACTATCACTGTCATCATCCTCACCATCACCATCATCACCATTATTCTACCATCATCATCACCATCATCCTCACCATCACCACCACCATCATCCTCATCACCATCGTCATTCTCACCATCACCACCACCATCCTCATCATCACCACCACTATCATCACCACCATCATCACCAGCATTATCATCCTCACCATCATCCTCATCATCACCATCACCATCATTATCTATTTCTTCTTCCACCTCCTCCTCCTCCTCTCTCTATTCTCCTCCCCTTCCTTCTCATCATATTACACACTGTCATTACTGCTCACCAATGACTATTCTACGAACTCGTCACCTCCACTCATCAGTCCCATATGGTCAACAATACCTTCATTTTACGATGGGATAACTTGTGTTGAGAAAATTTGACTGAATTGCTCAATATCATTTTGCTAGTAAAAAGCATGTTTTTCCAATTCCAGAATCAATGCTTTTTAACTACTCCTTAAATTCCTTTGCAGTAAACATAAGGAAAAATGTGTGTATGTATTAAATGAACAATAACTCTTAAGTAGTTTATTTTAAAAGTGTGAGGAGAGTCCACTGCTTTCACTGGTAAACTGAGAAGTCACTGTATGCATCCATTTTATTTAAGGGAGAGAAAAGAGTGGCTCAACAGAAGCAAGACATGGGCCTCCAAGGTCCCCAGCCCCTGCCAGATGCACTGGAGGTGCAGGAGCCACAGGCCAGGCCCCTGTGAATACTCACTGGGTGACTGAACAAGCTGTACCAAGCCCAGTCTCCAGCCCAGGGCCTTCCTGTGCTGGGAAAGCCTTCCGGCACAGAGTCACACACATTTCAGTGGCACACAGGAACACTTCCTCATGACAGGTGTCTGTAAAGATGCGGGAAAGACCCTGGACTTCTGCCTGCCTGTCCCTGGAAGCCTCTGGATGCACCGTGTCTTTCCTCCTCCTCCTCACCACTTTCCCTCTGGCTCTTTCCTTCCTTTCTCTCACCACCCTTCTCCCTTCTGCACTTCCACCCTTTCTTCCCAGAACCAAGGTGCTCAGATCTCAGAGTTGCTTGGCTGTTTCCATGTAGTATCAGCATCTTCAAAATAAATCTGGGTAATAAAAATAATCACATTCAAAACCATTCATTGAGTACATTATTTAATACTTAGAACAAATCTGCAGAAGGGAGGGACCCAGGGGTCACCAAGGCAGGGGGACCACGGTGCTCTTGGATGCAGCGGCCAAGACTGCAGGTATGGGGGACCAGGCTCCAGACTCCAGACAGCTGAGCACCCAGCACCACTCAGAGTTCTTTCTACTGTGATGTCGTCCCTCCTAGGTGCTCGTTACCTTGAGTTTGAAGACAATCCTGGGGCAGGGGAGGGCTGCTGCACTGGCCCTTTGTGTGTGCCATTTTGCACAGGTACCTCTTCACCCACAGTCTGGGGCCAGTGCTGATGTGAATGCTGGGAGTCACACACCGCCCATTCCTTTCCAGGAGGACCCAGCAACTTTCCCCATGGGGAAACTCAGTGAGATTTCTGTCTGTCTCGGTGGATAATCAGGAATGCCTGGTTTTCTTTTTCTTGTTTTCCCTGGTTTACAGTTCTCTGTTTTTGCCACTTTAGTATTCTCAATCTTATAATAAGTGGTGCTGCCTTCTCCAGGACACGCCGTCTCACCAGAGCAAGGGTGGAGGGCTTACTTTGTCCTATGAATATGTGTGTGCACTGGTTCTGTATGAAGGTGTGTGTGCACAGGTTCTGTATAAATGATGTGTGTGTGCACTGGTTCTATATAAATGTGTGTGTGCATGCGTTCTGTATAAATGATGTGTGTGTGCATGCGTTCTGTATAAACGTGTCTGTGCATGGGTTCTGTATAAATGATGTGTATGTGCACAGATTCTGTATAAATGATGTGTGTCTGCATGGGTTCTGTATAAATGATGTGTATGTGC
>NW_016107594.1:4289765-4306555 GCF_001604975.1 Cebus imitator
ATGTGTGTGTGTGCACAGGTTCTGAATAAATGATGTGTGTGTGCACTGATTCTGTATGAATGTGTGTGTGCACTGCTTCTATATGAATATGTGTGTGCACTGCTTCTGTATAAATGATGTGTATGTGCACAGATTCTGTATAAATGATGTGTGTGTGCATGGGTTCTGTATGTGTGTGTGTGCACTGATTCTGTATGAATGTGTGTGTGCACTGCTTCTATATGAATATGTGTGTGCACTGCTTCTGTATAAATGTGTGTGTGCACAGGTTCTGTATAAATGTGTGTGTGCACTGGTTCTATATAAATTGTGTGTGTTCACTGGTTCCGTATAAATGATGTGTGTGCACTGGTTGTGTATGAATGTGTGTGTGCACTGGTTCTGTTTCAGGCTTTCTTTGGGGGCCCAGGATCAAGCTGGAGATAAAGCACAAAGCTCTGGCTCTAGAGGTGTCTGATGCCTCCTGCATCGCTATGTGCAGCCCCAGCTCTGCCACACTTGACTCCCCTTGGTTTCCTTTTAGCTGCTTTTTATTATTTATATGAAACTTGTTTTATTGCACACAATAAATCCATCCCAGCACAAGGAAGGACATAAATAAACATGGCGATGAAACACATAAATCATACTCAAAGGGGTCCCTGAGCATCCTGTGTCCTTCAGACAATATGTGTTCTTCCTGGATTGCTCGTGGCTCTTTCTCCATCCATCAAACTCCTACCCATCCAGCACGATCAGTCCAAAACGTCCCTGCTTCCTGAAGCTTCCACCCAGCACCCTCACCCTGCCCTGCCAACAGCTGCCTTCCTGCTCTGAGTTCATCCAACAGTTGGCATGCCTTTCTGGGGCATCACGTCTGACATTGCAGTGTAATTATGACCCATTCCTGCAGAGAAGGCTCCCTGTCCCGTTCGGTTCTCCATCTCTGGACAGAGTATAATGCCAGCCCATAGCACACACTCATTATGTATTGTTGAGTGTGAACAGCACTGTCTTAGAGTGAAAAAGCAACGCCAAACTTGATTTTCCAGCCCCTTGTCCATGGTGGCCAGTGGAAGGTTGTGTCTCTGGCAGCACCCTCATTCAGGCCACCCTAGAGTCCAGCCTTCTGGTCACGGCTGGTTCGGAGTTCAACACTGCCTGACAGTTTAGATGTAGACTGAAGGAGAAGGACCACGCCACCCCTGCCTTGTCATGCCCAAGAAACCCAGAAATTACCTGGGCAGTGACTCACCAACCACATCCTGGGTGAGTTCCCTTCTGCAGAAACGCCAGACCACGGTTCCTAGAACAGTGTTCCTCCACGTTTGCCCTGAATTTCCAGACAATCCAGCACCAGCTACAATTTAGTTAGATGCTTATAAGATTTCTGTTTTCCAGAACTAACGGGAAGCAGCTGGATCCTGGCTGCTGCCTGACGGGAAATGGTGAACTGGTCCCCCCGCAGTCAGGGCCAAGGCAGGAGGAGCAGATGAACGCTCAGAGGAAACAGGCAAGAGGGGGTGTCCCTGAGGCAATTTCGTGTCTCTACACCATGTCAACATGTGTCATGTGTTTATCATGTTACATTACGGCTTCTGGTAGGTATGAGAAATAACTGCCATGTGGTGCCATAGAAGGCACGTGACCCGGCTGCTGTGGAGGCCTCTACCCTGGAGGGCCAGGAGTGGTGACCACGGCCTGGCTGCTGTGGGTCTTTATCCCGGAGGGCCAGGAATGCCGAGGAAACCACATGGGCCGTTCCACTGGAGTCCACACATGGCCCACATGGACACATCTCTGTACTGGGGTTGAAGGCAGGTGGGGAAGGGCCAGCCTCTCACGTTCACATCTGCGTGACTTCCTCACTGGAAGCTGATTTATGAATCGCACCGGTGGCTTTCACAGAAGATTTAGTGGAACAAAAAGTAGATACGAGAAATCCACAGCATGTTCCCATAGCATGTATTTACAGAAAATTCACGGAACCCTTGAAGTATCCACAGTTTCGATGTGGGTGGTTCTGTTGATATCATTCTGAGTTGGTGACAGGTGGATGAGGGCCGATGCCCCCATCACAGTGTTGGCTCTCGGGGAGCTGCCAGGGCTGCGTGGGGCAGCAGCTGCTGACCACCATGGCTTCTCAGCATGACCAGCTCAGGTGTACTGCTAAAAGCTGTGATTTCCATCACAGAAAACATTTCCTCTGTTTTCAAGGCAGCCCATCAGAACTTCCAGAACAGCACCGCGGAGGTCTGAGGCTCACTGGCATCACTGCACCTCTGTTTCCAGCGCAGGCATGGGCTGCTTTCTGGGGCTCACAGGGGCACAGGGGCCTCTGGGTGAAGTCTGAACTCCATGGGCCTTCCTCATGCAAGGACGCTGCTTCCCGGCCGTGGTGCTCTCAGTTGCAGAGCGCGTGGCTTTTGCCATGTTGGCTCCTGTGCCGCTGCATCTGTGCCTTCAGCAGCCCAGGGCCAAGCCTTGGAGTGGGAGGCAGGAATACACATGGGATCTGAGTCTCCATTCCACCTGCACTGCTAGAGAAGTTTGGGTGGTAAGAATGCATCTTACCTCCTCTGAAAGAAAGCCCCCCTTTAAAATCGGGTGTGAGAATATGTGGGAATCATATGAAACTGAATTTGAGACAAGTCTCACCTGTGCAAGTCCAGACCTGCCTGGAGAGCCTGCAGTTACATCAGCACAGGAACTGCCCGTGCCTTTCTCACTCCACAGTTGCTGCTTTTTATGAGGACTGGATATGGACTCTGCAAATGCTCAGGCAATGGGGCGTCTGCATGAATCAACCCTGCACCCAGAATATGGACTCTGCAAACGCTCAAGCAACGGGGGTGTCTGGATGAATAAAACCGGCATGCGGGACTCATGGGAGGAGAAACGGTGTGTGAACCCGTCCATGGAAGAGCTCACAAAAAAACATTGCGACTTAGACAATCTGATGGCGGGATGGGAAAGTGTCAGGAATGACAAGATCACAGTTGGATAAATGAAGACCTGCACTGACATCAGAGGGTGACAGCAAAGCCACTTCAACCTCTGCTTCCTCCTCCCCGGGAAGAGAGATGCCTGCACCCCAGCCCTGCCCATCCCGTGTCCTGAGAGGACAACAGCAAAGCCTCTGCCCTCTCTTCTCCCCCAGAAGGGAGACGCCTGCGCCCCAGCCCTGCCTGTCCCCATGTCCTGAGACTTGAGGTACCATGCTCTGCCCAAAATGGGGGAGCGTGACCCACCACAACTGTGGGACATGGAGCAAAGCTACTTTAATGGACACCCCTTCTGTCCATGGGGTCTGCAGCTCACTCAGTCCCAGCCCCAGTCAGACAACCAAGGGAACCGGAGGCAGAGAAGAAGAAGCTCTGGTGTTCTGCCGCATGGCAGGAAAACTACAGCTCATAGCCATGAGTTGTGCATTTCAGGAGAGCCAAAAGACAGGAAGTTCTGAAACATCCTAGGCCTGTTTGGCATGAGACACATGGTGGAGAATCCAGCCCCAGCTTGACAGGGCTGAGTGGTGCTAACTTGGGGTCAGGCAGGCACAGCCCAGGCTAACGCACCCCTAGCCCCAGGGCTCTGCTGCTGCATGGTGGCTTCATGCACAGCTGATGTTCACTCACCTCGACTACCCTACCCAGGACCCGGCGCAGAACCAGAATGGAGGAGACAGTCAGTAAGTGTCTACTGAATTGAACTTCCCCTAACAGAATTTACTTTTTCTCTGAACATGTACACACGTGCACACAGATGCATGCACACACTCTCTAAATGAAACAGGAAGAAAGGAGAGAGCTGCAAAATTTTGGAAATCATAAAAACAATATTTTGGTCTAAAATGACCTTCAAAAATGAATCTGGCTGAACTAATTAATAAAACATTGAAAATGGATATGGATTCTAAATGAAATGCCATTTAATCTCAATCAGCCAGAAATTTGCAGAATGCAGCGTTCACTGGTGTGCTTCTGCGATTATTGAGAGTGAACTTTATTCCATGAAACAATTTCATAAATGATAGATATTTTTAAAGATTGACCAAAAGACGTTGTTTTTAATCCAGGAAGATTTCTCCAGATCTCTTGAGAGCTCAAGGCTGACCTGGGCCCCGTCTTGTCCATACTTCTGAATCGGTCACTTTCTGGTGACTTTGCTTCCCACGCGTCTGTGGTGGTGCAGCCGAGCCATCGTAAGGCAGCACACACGTGGCCAGCATGCACGTGGCCAGCATGCAGCTCTGCCTCCCGTGCTCTCTAAGGCTGAGAAGCACCTTCCATGCACAGCCCACCACACGGCCTTCTCAGAATGTCAGTGCTGCAGAGAATCAGACACTCTGTTCTTTATTTCCTGCAATTTCCTGAAAGCTTCTACCACGTTTCCCAGCAAATGGGCAAATCACTGCAGTGTGCACATAAGCATCTGTGCTCCACCTTTCTCAGAAATGAAGCTCTACGTAAACACCCAAATACACAAGTGGCACCCCAACATTTCCACTGCCTCTCATTATTAGGAGAAGCTCAGGTCGTTCTGTTGTGGTGGTTGTTCTGTCTTTACTAAGAGTTTTTAAGAAGAATGAATAATAACGATCACTAAATTTAAGAATATTAATTGTAAGGCCAGGCACGGTGGCTCACCCTGTAATCCAAGCACTTTGGGAGGCCGAGGTGGGCGGATCGCCTGAGGTCAGGAGTTCAAGACCAGCCTGGCCAACATGGTGAAACCCTGTCTCTACTGAAAAAAAAAATACACAAAATAGTCGGGCTTGGTGGTGCATTCCCAGCTATTTGGGAGGCTGAGGCAGAAGAATTGCTTGAAACCAGGAAGCGGAGATTGCAGTGAGCAGAGATTGTGTCACTGTACTCCAGCCTGGGTGACAGGGTGAGACTTGACTCAAAAAAAAAAAAAAATTAACTGTAAAAAGGCCCTTGTTACAGAAACATAGTCTCGGCCTCACCCATGAAGGCTGAAGGGCTCTGCTCTGTCTCCGGGGCTCAAAGACACAAACCAGCAATCCCTGTGGTCTTGTACAGTTTGAGGGAGATCCATCAGAATTAATGAAAAACTGGACAATGGATTCATTGTCAAGTGTGTAATTTTAATTATTACAACACTACCTGCATGAATATAAGACATATTCCCCTAAAAAAAAAAAACCCTGTAAACAATTACTCTGCACTGCATCTTTGTCATAGGACTGGGCATAAATCTCAGGGGTCAGTGAAAAGTAAAAGCGCAGACCCCTGTGTTATTGAAAAATTATTAAGAATGCCAGGATGTCAGCAGCAGAACATTCAGCCCGGCACAGGGTTGTCCTGTGTGGCTTGCAGGCAGGGAAGCCACCTGCCTGTCTCTGCCAGGAGGCTGTGTGGCTCGGGCCAGCGCCACTGGGCACCAGGTAGGTGCCACCCAGAGCACAGGAGCTTTGCACACGTCACAGCAGAGATGAGTGCTTCACCTCCACCCTGCGGGCAGTGTGCCTTTGAAACTGAGAAGCCAGAAGCCTTTCAGCTGGTCACACAGTTCGTGTCATTCCACAAACTAAAATGATGCACATTTATTATCGGTTCTAACCCACTCAAAACAATGGCTTTGGAATAAGGTTCAAGCTAATTTCTAGCAGAATGTCCTGATGTTTCTGTTGCTGACTGTTCCACTGGCCGGGTGATATCTGCTTCCACGTCAAGCAAGAGAACAATGACCCCTCTAAGCGCCAACGCGTCACCCCCCGTGTGCCCAGCACAAGTGGGTCACATGGCAGGTCTTCATCTACATGGTGTGGCCACCCACACACACACTCATTCTTTTATCTTATCTTATTTTCCAGTTTTTACCAATGCGTATGCTGTGCCTGAAACTGTCACACGGGAACCATCCAGCTTTATTGTATATTTGGCTTGCGTTCTAGTTTCCAGAATTTACTGAAGCACATACTTCTTCCCAGCCTGGAGATTCTGTGTTTCTTCCTGGAGCTGATAGAAAATGAGTGTCCATCTGAAGTCTGGGTTATCCTCCTGGATTTCCGAATATCTCTCACAATACTCAAATGAAGGAGCCTCGTCGACCCACAAGGCCACACGACCCTCAGTGTACATGGCAGAGACGGTCCTACAGGCAATAGGCCCCACGTGGTACACACAAACCACTGGCTCCCGAGCGCGGGTGCCTGGGTACCCTCCTAGGACAAAGGGTGGCTTGAACCCCAGGCCACCGGCGTTACCTGGGAGGCTCACGCTCGCCACGTCTGTGCCACGCACACCTGAGGCGCATAGGGACAGGCAGCTGTTCCTGTCGACAATTCTCTGAGTCTTCCTCCCCCATGTTTCTTTATAGTTGTGAGAGATTTAAACTTTTTGAAAACATTAAGTTCAACTTCTCTGGACCTATTTTCCACAAACCACAGCAAGTAATAACCAAATGATCAGAGGTCTCTAAACCAATAAATAAGACAAAGGAAGAGATGGAATGATGACTCAGGCAGGCATCGTTCTGATGAGCCCGAGATACTCGGCAGAGACGGACAGCCTAGAGATAAAACCTGCTGCAGCCCCCGGGAACCACAGGTGTGGAGCCACAAGGCTGTGAGCGAGGAGGGGACCCACCACGTCCTCCTCGGCTGAGGACCCTGGTTGGTCACTTAGCTCAGCCTTACCTGTAACATTGCAGAGAACTACACAGCACTGTTAACGTCCTAAACGATGAAACGGTTATCCTGCACAGCACCAGCAGTCGGAGGGAGGGCAGGCTCTGCTCTCAGGAGAGGGTTGGGCCATGGGGACCAGCACCCTGCCTGAGGGGCCTGCCCCATTTTCGCTATGGAGACTTTTGCTTTAGAATCACTGCCCAGGCCCCAGTTCACCCTCACGGCCAAGCTGTGTCATTGCTTAAGACAGGGTATGTTTGGCTAAAGAGTGCGGCTGATTGCGTGTAACAGTTTTCCACCCTCTTTGTCACTTTATTTAGACATTTCCACAACAACATCTACTACAACAGCAACAGGAGGGCAGAACTGTGAAAACAGGGAATCAGAGTCATGTGCATAAATGAGACATGGAAAAAGCCCTGAAGTTAGTCTCGCCAGCTGAAAAAACCAGAAAGAAAAGTAAGGTTCAGGCACTGTTCTGACAGGTTTTAACTTCCCGAATGGAAAGCTCCTGTTCACTTGACAAGTGTGGACCAAGTACTCGCTGTACCTGAGTGCCAGGAGCGGCCAGGCTGACCTCGTGTGCCCACAGTACCGCCGTGGCTGGGGGGCTCTGTGGAGGGGGCTCAGAACCCCACCCATGGTGCCTCCCTGTCCCGCTCCCACGGGGCGCACCCCCACAACTGCGCTCCGCTTCCGCACACACACGCCTCGGACTCATGAAGGCATCCTGCTCGATTCACGCCTCTGCTGTCACCACCCTGGAATTCTTAACAACTTTGTTTTTGCCTCTGTGTTTTGTGAATGAGGTCCCATGAAATGGTAGAGCGTACCCAGGCAGAAAGGACATGGCACACTAAAATGCCTGCTCTTCCTGCCCTCCATCTGCCCAGCCATCGCAATGTCCTTCGAGCACAGAAGCCCAGGAGGTCCACAATCACTGGGCAAGGCTCACAGCGAGCAGAAGGCTGTGCACAGGACGAGTGACTGGGGCACGACAGCCCTGAGAAGCCAGGCTTTCCCTTCTAACCAGACCGAGCTTCCCAAGCTCACAGGTGGTGATGGCGTCCGAGAAATATGCGTGGCCAGCGAATTCTATCACACCCTTCCCTGGTCAGCTTGCTTCCCTGCAATGGCCGACCGCCTATGTTGAGGATGATGACTTAGAAAGAGAAGGAGAGACAGAGTGGCCCAGAGTTCCTCTCCTTTCATTCCTCCCCTTTCATTCCTCCCTTACTCATCCGTGAGTCAATGGGAGAGAGTTTTGTTAGAACGTGGCACACAGGAAGTGTAATTAAGGTACTTGTGTTATTTAGTTCAACATTTCCATTGTTCTGGGAAGAACAAAATATATGTTTAACAGTAAAATGTGAATTGCCTAATTTCAGTGATTCTGCATACAAGTTAAATGCTCTTATTTTTATTTAAACCTGCTGTCACATAGCATAAAGACAAATGGTAAAATCATGCTAATAGTTTAGACTTTTAACCTTTCGTTACTTAAAATATCATTAAGGAGCAAATAGTACCATGGCAAGTGAAGAAACCCTAGGAGAAAAAAAAAAGCTTTATAGTGCAGTCCATTTTATGGCATTTTTCCTGCTTACTGAACAGTGCCCATATTTTCATTCTATCCTGGGTCCTGAAAACGACTTGGCTGACCCGGAGGCAGAAACTCACATTCCCATGGGCCTTACAGCTCAGTGGGGAAGACAGTGATCATACCTGTAGTCACAACTACAATAAAGATTACAAAACAGGAGGAGGAGATGGAAACAGGGGCTGTGCCTGCAAAGCCATCTCCACGGAGGGTCCTTGAGCAAAACCACCCGCAGGAGATGAGGACGCCCTTAACACAGCAATTTAACATTTCATCCATCTCAGAAAAGCAAATTTGAGTTTGTCATCTTCTTTTAGCAAGCTGTACCAAAGCTGCTTTAAACTCTCTGGGCAATACCTGCGCAGAGGAATAATGAAAATCTGCTCTGTGCAAGCTCCGTGGGATATGAAGACGCCTCCTCATTCCTTCAGAGAAGATCCCTTTTGCATCCCAAATGAAGTAAATGTTAATTAGATGTGATTTGGGCTGAGTTAACGATTTATGCGGACAAAGTTTATTAAAGATAAATCCACTGAGCACCCCAAATCTTGAAACCATGGGCAACAGTGAGAGCTCACGTGACTAGCAGGTAGCTCAGAAATGCACTACAGCAGTTGGACTGCAGGGTCACGAGGCCACACTCAGGCCAGAGAACACCCCGCTGCGGGCAGATGGCTGGACACACAGGCAGCTCTAACTCTAAGACTCTGAGTTGTCTGGGAACTGCCTTGGTCCAGGAAAGAACCACCGGGCCTCTCACTCGGGGTCCTGGAACGACCGTCTCATTGCAACGCTGACCATCTCAGGACAGCCTTGCTGGATGACAATCCCCTACACTGGCTCTGGGCGGCTGAGTTTTAAACTAACACTGGAAAGACAGGCCGGTGAGTGTCGAGCAAGGTGGAGGCCAAGGGTGCAGGTCGAGCACCCATCGGTTCAGGTCGAGAGGTCTAAACTGAGAGAAGGATCTGATGCGGGGAAGTACAAGTCTGGTTTAGGGTATCTGTGACTCCTGAATTCTCATCCTGAGTCTGCCTCCAGGGCAAGGCTGAGCCAAGCAGGTCTGCACGATCCGGAAGACGAGGCTTGTGGCTTCTTCCTTTATTCTCCCGCTCTCTGGAGCAAGAAAACAAGTCAGCTCCGTATCTCACGGACTGCCGAGATGAGTTTCAGTTTAGACGCTGTAATTCCTGCTCGTCTGATATTTTCGGAAGAAAGACAGGCACACGGAAGTCGTACCTGCTCGAGTGTCTTGTATACGTTAAGTCCTCAATAGTGATGGGATTGCTGTGTGGCTGAAAAGACCCGGCTCCAGGACACAGGAATTAATCCCGGTCACATGGAGCTTTTGAGAGGATAACACTTTGTGTCCTTAAATTGCAAACCATGCAGCTTAAGAAAGGCTTTATGGAGAATGGATGTAACACTGTGTCTCGGACAATTTTACATCTTGAGCGATGTGTTAACGGATAAGGTGATCTCGGGAGAACGTGCCTGCTCTGCATGTGGAAACACGCCACATGAACGCCAGGGAAGAATTTGACAGTAACGCACACAAAATCACATGCAATTTTGAAAGGGCAGCTGAGACATCAATCCAATATCTGACAGTGCTGTAAAGCCAACTCAGCACACAGCTGAGTCAGGACAGAAGAGGCAGGACGAGTGTGCTCTCAGAGACCCAACGATGAACGCTGCTGTCAGTGAATTACAGTCATCGCTCTGTCTTGTGGGGCGTGGACCATGGTTTGTCCTAATTTAGGAAAGGTTGAATTGTGTTCAAAGCAGCTTAACAGCAAACAGTCCATATTCAAAATACAGACTTTGGGGTTGTCTTCCATCCCCTGGAGGAACACTTCTTATTTCACTAAGCTTGAGGGCAGGGCTTGAGGGCTTGAGGGCAGAACTTCAGCCTTTCCTGTTGGATGCACACTTTAGCGGCCAGATGAATCCGGTGTAAAGAAACAGCAGTTCTTTCCTGCATCAAAACTCCCCATGTTAATCCCATTAAATAACAACTGGGCTGTTTGAAAGAGGCAGAGCATAAATAATCAACAAATAATTAGGAAACGTGACCCATGAAATGCCCTCGCTCCAGCTACGAGTACAGCCCAGCCCTCTGCTCATTGGCTCCTGGTGCAGCCCAGCACCCACTCCACCGGCTCCTAGAGTGGCCCAGCACCCACTCCACCGGTTCCCAGAGCAGCCCAGCCCTCCGCTCATCAGCTCCCAGTGCGACCAGCCCTCTGCTCAGCAGCTCCCAGTACAGTCCAGCCGTCCACTCCAGACACCATGCTTAGGGAAGGAAACACAATGTGAAACGCTTCCTTCAAAGAGCCAAATAAAAAGGCATCCTGGGTGGCACAGATGGCGACTCAGTCATTGGAGCAGAGGCAGTGCACAGGTCTCCCCAGTAAGTCTGGGGTTGTTCTAGGAGGATAATGATGGCCCCAATGAGGCCACAGAGCGTGGGGGCATTGCGGCCCGCTCGGCATCTGCACCCCAGCACAGCAGGAACTACTGCTGTCTGCCCTGCGTTCCAATCCTGGTTCAGCAGGGCCATCGCTGCCCTCACCACGTTCACACGCTGGCACCACATCTGCACCCTGGCACAGCAGGAGCCGCCGTGGGGCGGGATGAAGGGCCCCCTTGTCAGGCCTGCCACGTAAACTTACAACCAAGGTCACCCAGACTCCAAGCCAGCGCCCATTTAACCGCCTTCCCTCCGGAAGATGTGCATCACGTTTGTTTAAAAAGCCTTAAAAGTTGTGAGTTTACACTATCAACACTTACTAAGTACCTATTCTGTTGGGCATGGAAAGACAAAGATGAATTTTAAAAATACGATGATGACCTACAAGAGGTTCATAATCCACAGAGTGAGGCAGATGATCCAATACTAACACACAGCAGTGATTACAGTGAGCATGCGCACTGTGACAAACGGCACATCACAGAAACCTACACACACAGGAACGTGGAAGAGGAAAAGATGAACTCTCCGCTTATGGGAGAAATCCTGACGCGGCAGGGGGGATCCTATCTGATCCACGTTTCCCCGGGCAGGGAGCACAGGGAATCATCTTAGGCTGAAGGAACGACACGTGTGAAGTCACAGAGGCGGGACACAGCACGCTGGTGGGTACATGAATTTCCACAGATCAACACGTGTGAAGTCACACAGGTGGGACATAGCACTCCTGGTGAGGGGTGCACGCATTTCCACAGACATTTCTCTATTATTACATGTCCTGATTTGCCATCATTGTACTTACTGTGGTAAAGCATGAACATTTTAAGTTTGGGATCTCAAAGTTTTTTCAGTATGCTTAGCTTTTAACTAAAATTATATTTAAAAAATATTAAATAGTCTGATTTCTACTAAATGTTATACATCTGAAATATTTAGTGGTTAATTAATTCAAAATTAAAGAATCCACATATGATGAAAGGATAGTTTGCTAGAAATAAAAAATGTATTCACCTAATAAGAAGTCAGGACTTTTTATCGGTAGTTCACTATTATCTTGGGTCTCTGCTAACCTGTAGGCTCACTTACAAAACAAAACCCATTGGAGATTAGAACAGATATAAACTATAATCTCTAGAATATAAGCATGCTTCAGGGCTGAAGTTAGACTTTAAACTGCAACATAAAATTAAATGTCTGTATTTACTGAATCAGTTTGCTTAGTTGCTCT
Source organism: Cebus imitator (assembly GCF_001604975.1). Taxonomy (NCBI): domain Eukaryota; kingdom Metazoa; phylum Chordata; class Mammalia; order Primates; family Cebidae; genus Cebus; species Cebus imitator. Next base: position 4,301,698 of record NW_016107594.1, read on the forward strand.
GGAAGCTGAAGAATGGCTCTGGAATGTTAATTCCACTCACTGAAAACAAAGGAAGAAACTCCTGTTTATTTATAATCCAAATAATCACCGAACACATTCTTTCCATTAGAATTCTAATTATTACACATTTTCCCGCTTAGAATTCTAAAGTCAGAGAATCACTAAGTTCAGATATTATAAATGAGGAAACTGAGTTCTACAGAAATCCATTAGCTGTACACCTGTGATTTTAAACATCCTGATAAGAGCTTCAATTCCTTTCTAGTACTAAAGGTGAATATGCAAAACAGTATCCGGATGTAAAACCAATTATCTGCTGAGTTCCTGTGAGCTGTGGAGGAAAGTTAGCACAAGACGTAGAAGGCAGAGGCCATAAGCAAGTCTTCCCATGAGAGCCGAGCAGCATGGCAGTCACAGACCATGCACACACACGGGCATGGATGCACACATACACACAGAGACGCATGTGTACACATGGACACATGCACACACGTATGCACACACACAGAGACATACACATACAGATACATGCACATGCATGCACTACACACATACCTGTGCACAGACACATGCACACAGGCAGATGCATGCAGAGAGACACAGACACGTACACACACACAACTGTGCACACAGACATGCACACACACAGTCACATGTACATACAGACATATGCACACACACACAGATGCATACACATAGAGGCACGCACACACACAGACACAGGTGGTGGCACCTCCAGCCATGGCTGCTGCCACACTGTTCCTGTGGGACTATGGCTTGGGGGAAGATGACAGGAGGAGTTGGAGAGGTCCAGCCACGCGTGGGGTGGGTGTGCACATGGTGCCGGGAAGTGGCAGCTGGTTTAAAGCAGAGAGAGACAAGGACGTCGTGTGTGGGGACACCTGTGATTGGTCCCATATGACCAGAGCTTGGAACGTGTCTGAGAAGTCGACAGAGCTGAGCATGAAGCACCAGGCTGAGCTCAAGCACAGGCATGGTTACTGCATCAATGCAGGACCCGCAGCTCTGCACCTGTACGTTGCCTGTTCACCCGTCTGCCTGGCTCCTGGTGCCTCCCCAGCCTTGGCAGAGCCCCGGGTCCACCCTGCCCGTCCTTCTTCACCATGTCCCTTCCTTCCCCTCTCGTCTGGCTCCAGAGTTCAGTGTCATCTGTAGGTTGAGATGCTACCGTTCCCTTGGGTCCTGGCCTCCTTCCTGGACTGCAGGCATCTCCAGGTAGCTGCTGCCTTGATGCGTTTGCTTGGTTCTTTACTACACTCACTAGGGCTCAGGGAGATCCCATGACTTTCCCCTGCAAATCATCTCATCCTCACCCTTCCCCATTTCGGGAAACGATGCTGCCATGACTTAACACCTGGAGGCTCAGGTTGAACATGGGTAGTCGCCTTCAGTGCTGCTCTTCCTTCCTCACCTCAGTCTCATTGGCTCTGCGCATCCATACCCAGCCACCCCTGAGTTTCTTAACTCCCTGGGCCCACGACAAAACACCTTCCTCTTCACGTGCACCCATCTTTCGTCTCCTGCCCCATTCTCCCCACCCCCAGTTACTCCACCAGCACTTTGCACCTTCAGTAACTTGACAGCCCACTCTGGGCAAAAATGCAGTCCGGGCACATTCTCAAAGGCCCTGGGTCACCCAAGTTCTGATCTCTTCCCTCCGGCTTTGTCTTCCGTGGTTTTCCACACTGACCACCACGCTCCAGCAGCCTGGCCCTGCCGTTGTGGGCGTGTGGTCTACGTTTCTCTCCTATCTCTGGCCTCTTAGCGTGACACCTACCTGACTGGAAACTGTCCCCAAAGCTGCTATGGTCCAGCCTCTTCCCATGATTCCGACATTTCCTCCAATGTGCACTCCTCAGAGAACCTTTCCCTGAACTGAAAGGAGCCCTCCCAGCCACCCTCCAGGCCCTTTCTCATCCCATCACAGCAGACGCTGATTGCCAGCGGACATCCTACGAGCCTAACTTCCCTGGGAGAAGACAAGCTCCGTGAAATCAGTGATTGGGACTTCTAACTCATGCTGTATTCCCGTAACGAATGCTCCGTTGGCTCCGTGTTGGCTGCCTGCACACCCACTCCAATCTCCCCTAGGGTGCAGAGCTGGAAAGACAGAGGATGGGTGGGTGGGTGGGTAGATGGGCAGACAGGCACACCCATTTCCTGGATTCCTGCTAGGAGGTTTCCACACGTGGCTTCTGTCCCACCACCTGCATGAGCCTCTGATCCGGGATTTGAGTCAGAGGAGGTCAGTCTCGGGTTTCAGGGAATTCATTTTGCCAGCACACACTGTGGCAGAGGCAGTGGTAATGATTCCAGACAGCTTAGCTCAGAAGTCAGCAGTTCACTGGGGTGGCAGCAGATACCGCGACCAGGGAGGAGGTTGAGGAGTGGCCATCGGCAGCCTCAGCCCGGGGCACTGCCGGGAGGCCATGACTACAAGATCCCAGCTGAGCCCGGCCCTCCAGCCTGGGGCACGGCCGGGAGGCCGTGAGTACAAGATCCCAGCTGAGCTCGGCCCTCCAGCCCGGGGCACTGCAGGGAGGCCGTGAGTACAAGATCCCAGCTGAGCTCAGCCCTCCAGCCCTCTGCCTCAGAGGCTGCCAATCCCTCCAAGTCTCCATTCTGCCTCAGTGAGCAACAGGGGAGCTCATTGTTCGCCACTGAGCTTGCACTGATCCATCACCTAAATCTCCCAAAAACCCCATAAAGCAGATGCTATATCGATTCCCATCTTACAGGTGAGTAAAAAACCATGTTGAGAGTTTTGACTTAATCCTGAAATCTATGGGCACCCACTGAACCCTCCTAAGTGGTGAAAGGACATCATTAACTCTGCCTCTCAGGAAGACCATGCTGGCAGCTGTTGGTGGAACACACTGGAGGCCCCAAGAAGGGAGGGAAGTGGAGCTGATCGCCGACAACGGATTAGTTAGACAAACATCGGAGCATGCTCTTCCGCCCAACACGCACACTTTCACATGCACACACGACATCAATAACGCTCCTATTTGGTTACCCTTGTAATGGGGCATTCCACAAGAAAAGAAAACCATAATTAAATGCACGTTTTATTTTATCAGCACTCAGGTATGCCAATGAAAAGCTATTGCCACTCGAGGCAGGCATCCCCACAGCATCAATAGAGCTTTGAAGCAATATGCACTCACAGAAGTGGGGGCTCACAAAGCGAACCCTCATGCTAAATATGCCAGTCTGGATGAGGCTGCAGCCACCGCCATGCATTATGGCTTATTCGCGGCTTCGTGTGAAAGCCCTAAGTCTCTGATGCGTATTACAGCAATTCAGGCGTGGGACACTGAACGAAGATGAGGGTGTTGGGATGGCACATTGCTGTGGTTTAATCAAGGTGAACACAGTATTTAGTCCCTGGCGGAGCAAATGACATCCCTGTGTGAATTATTAAAACTAGAGACTCTAAAACATTTTTGTGTTTACACAAGTATGTCCCTCAGTCAGGAGGTTCGATGTTGAGGAAAGTCACCTGTTCCCTGAGACTCCTGTTCAGCTGGGAATGGAGTGTGCAGCTGCTGGATCTCCAAGCTGCCCTCCAGCTGTCCCAGCTGCTGCCTGGGCTGGCACATCCCTCGCTCACCTGCCTGACTGAAGCATTTGCTCATTCATTAACTCACGCAAAGGTAAAGGTAATTTCTCTGGCATAAGGTGAAGGACGTGATTAGGGAAATCTTGTTCTTATTCAGGGACCAGAAAAATCTACAAGTGAAAAACATTACACTGAAAAACTTCAGCAGCGCAGAGTAATTCTGGAAAACGATTTTTAACTGTACTTAAAGTATCTGCATTTGCTTCCTCCAGTTGCCCTCATGAAGCACCATAAACTGGTGTGTCAACGAGAGGAACTACTGACTACTGGGGTCAGGAGACCGAGATCAAGGTGTGGGCTGGGCTGGATCTTCCCAGGCTTAGAGGGAGACTCTGTCCCAGGCCTCCCCGGCTTCTGGTGGCTGCTGGCAGCGTTCGGCGTTCCTCAGCCTCACCCCAATCTCTGCTGGCATCCCTGCAAAGAATCCTGTGTGCATGTCTGCATCCAAACCCCCCTCTTGAGAAGGGCACAGTCTTGCTGAGCTGGGCCCAACCCTCTCCAGCGCAGCCTCTTCCTAACCAGCTGCCTCTGCAGCCGCTCTGTTTCCAAACTCAGCCACATTATGAGGCACCTGCAGACAGGATGTCAGCAGGGAATGCAGGGGCACATCCCCACCCAGGACATCAGCAGGGGATGCAAGGCACAGCCTCACCCAGGACATCAGCAGGGAACGCAGGGGCACAGCCTCACCCAGGACATCAGCAGGGAATGCAGGGGCACAGCCCCACCCCGGACATCAGCAGGGAACACAGGGGCACAGCCTCACCCAGGACATCAGCAGGGGATGCAAGGCACAGCCTCACCCAGGACATCAGCAGGGAAAGCAGGGGCACAGCCTCACCCAGGACATCAGCAGGGAATGCAGGGCACAAGCCCACCCAGGACATCAGCAGGGAATGCAGGGGCACAGCCCCACCCCAGACATCAGCAGGGAACGCAGAGGCACAGGCCCACCCAGGACATCAGCAGGGAACGCAGGGGCACAGCCCCACCCAGGACATCAGCAAGGAATGCAGGGCACAAGCCCACCCAGGACATCAGCAGGGAATTCAGGGGCACAGCCCCACCCTGGACATCAGCAGGGAACGCAGAGGCACAGGCCCGCCCAGGACATCAGCAGGGAACGCAGGGGCACAGCCCCACCCCGGACATCAGCAGGGAATGCAGGGCACAAGCCCACCCAGGACATCAGCAGGGAATGCAGGGGCACAGCCC